>NC_056736.1:208565827-208865827 GCF_019279795.1 Protopterus annectens | reverse complement strand
TACCTGGAGCTTGCAATACCAGCATAACACTGTTCTACAAATGGGTAGATAGCCGTGGGTTACCCTCTGAGTCCTTGCAAATGTGTGTGTGTGTGTGTGTGTGTGTGTGTGTGTGTGTGTGTGTGTGTGTGTGTGCGATTGTGTGTGAGTGTGCATATTTGTAGGAGACAGCATTCTGAGGCCACATTCTCCAAATACACTAAACCTTGCCATACATTATAAGGGATGGTGATGTTGCTGACATTAGCAGAGCCATGACAAACATTCACCCTACTATCCCTGTGGCATGTGCAATAAATGCATATCCCTGTAGTAGCACTGATTAGATAGACAAGGGTTTGTATTGCAGTCCTGGTCAATGTGTGATTGTGGGTATGTCAGAGCATTATCATTGGTTTCAGTGAGTAGAATATCCAATGTGGGCTGTGGGTGCTGGGTATACTGTCTTTACACCATGAAACCCCCAGTACATGTCCCAAGGTCCACTGTAGAAGGACCGCTGTCAGCATCAACCTTACAGGAAAATGATTACACTATCCAGCCTAAAGATGCATGTGCTGTGTGCAAAAACTCTGTAACAGTATGGACTCACTGACAAGGTAGTGAGCACTGCTAAACCCAGGTCTGTCAAATGTGTCTATGACTGTATGTGTTTGTCAATGTCTATATGACAGTATGTCATACTATGTATTGTTCATTAACACCCAGTACATCCCCCATTACCATACTGTACAAGGCCTGGTGATGTTCTTTAACAGGAAATTCAGGAGACACCTCACCCTAAAAGCTCTGTGGTGTGTGCAATTAAGGCCAAGCACATTAGTAGCAATAAGTACCTAGATAGGGGGGTCTACTCTCAGTGTTGTCAAGTAAGTGTGTGTGTATGTGATGAGATCTACTTCAGTTTGCAGAAGATATATGTCCCAGATTATTTGCCTGAGAACTAACTGGCAAAAGGTAACATTTCAAAGTAATCATCTTGTGGAAATTAATTTCATCAAAACTAGTAGTGGATGTGTAAATGCCCTCTTCCCCACTGTACAGCTGTACAGTGATACTGGAGTTGGTATATATAGTTGTGTGTGGTTGTTGTGGGGACAGCCACACACATTGGGGTTATTGTTGTGTGTATCCCCCCGCTTAGTGTGCTGTTATACTGTACAGTATATGTTAACAGGTTAAGTAGTTGTTAATCACACTATGTGTGGTTCTACACCACCCCACACCATCCAAAGTGGGGGGCTGTGCCACCCACACCAGCACACCTATGTTTACCAACTCCAGGACTGCACTACATTGGGGAAGAGGACATATACCCTGCCAGTACCATTGTCAATGACATTAAATTGGCGGACTGATTATTTACTGATGTGATGTTTTGGCAATTTGGTCTTCATGAAATTACATAGGCCAAAATGAGTTCATTGCAAAATGAAGTACATTCACGTGAACAGTATTCTTTGTGTATTGCATGAACACCAAAGCCTCTGTGTGTGTGATATTCACAAACATTTCATGTGTGCCACCCAGTACACTTACCATTGTCCACTGTAGAAGAGCTGCTTACATCCGCCACCATGCACTCACCTATATATACCCCTCAGACCTATTAGCCATGTGGCACATGCAGTAACTGTTATACAGACCTGTTACTTGTGTTCAGCTGCATCTGGGATATGACACAGTCAATGTGTCACCACAGTGCCACACCCCTTGCAGGAAAGGACAGCGGACCAACATCCATACCTCTCAACCTGGAAACATCAAAAATCTGGACAAGGCCCATGAAACATTGGTACAAATCTGCACACTGATTAACATATAAGTTGCATACATAATTACATAACCCCACCCACTCCAGTGGAATTGTGGGATACCAAATTTCAAACACAAACTGAAGAACAGACAACAAAAATATAGCACCAGAATCCCCCTGCAGCCATTCCAATGTCCCATGCCATTACCTGGCTATTTTGCACCATTTACCATAAACAGTAATGTGTGCATACTGCTCTATTTCTACAATGATTATTTGGATTTTATTTTTACATTTTATAGCACAATGTACAAACGCTAACAGACATCTGCTAAACAAAGCAATACTGTCTCAAAATGAAAATAGACTTGGCATTAAAATGTCTTTGCCCTTGAAACTCACATTCTTTGAAACAGCATTGAAACCCACACTACATCCAAAGAAAATGCATCTGGCCAGTGGTGGATAAAGATTACCTTTGGGCTGTTTTCAAATCATAGACCCCTTGCACACAAAACAAGAAACATACATGTGCTCTTTGATACACCTTCCTGACTTTATTAAATTATTTTCCTTGTATAATACAGGCTTGTTAGAAAAGCTTGCTATACTTCAGCACTTCCCTGCTATGCAAGGCTTTTTGTGGATCAGATTAATCAGTGTGGCTTGGAGAACCTCTTCCTAGTGGGTGATATATGCGATGTTATGAGCTTGGGAGATGTTACAGGCTTGGGATGGCTAGGTTCATGGATGTGTTAGAGCAATAATTCTCACAAGCTTAACAACCACTGGTTCAAAGGTAAATTAATTTGTTAATTGCAGAGGATTCTGTGAAATAAATTTAAGGGATGTTGAGATTCAATTACATAATCTATATGGAGAACTTCCTTAAGCTGATATGGGTATGTGATGTTATGAATACCATTGTTTTATTGGGTGAACTACTGCTTACATTCTTATCGGCTGGTCCCTCCTTATGGGACAGAGGACTACCACTATCTCCTTTCCACTTTCTCCTATCCTTTTTAATATTGTTCCCATCTGGTAAGAAAACACACTCTTTACCCATCTACACTTTTGCTGAGGACTGTTTCTACTTTGTTAGGTTAACTCATTTTTGTATGGGTGGAGCAGAATGCTTAATGTGCGAGATTTGGTGTCCCTTTTCCCCAGTGTAGAAGGAGCATTATCTACTTACGAAATTTTTGTATTTTGTGTCAGGCTAAACACTGGAAGTTGCATCTTTCTATATGGCTTTGCATTCTCAATCAAAATTGCTGTGAAATAAGTTGATTTTATTTAACAGGGAAGTGCCAGCTGTTACTAGATAAGGTATTATTTTTGATGGAATTTATAAAATGGTACAGGATTATAACAAGGTCTTCCAGCACAAAGGGTGAATTGTTATATTAGCAGCATTACAATAGGATAGCAATGTAATTAGGTTTAGGGAGCATTGCAATATGTAATAGACTGGTGCTGTACTTCCTTTGTGAGGCACCTAAAGTTACATTTCTGATTGAGATAGGATTCCCTCTAAATGTATGGATGCCAGGGGTTGGTTAGGCCTGTGCACATTTACCAAAGGGCTAAAAAGGCACACCAAAGAGCAACTTAATTTCTTTAGTGTGTGAAAAGAGACTTAAAATGATGTCTCTGATTATTAGTTTGTTTGAAACCCAGTCACATCATCTCAGCACTTATATTTTCAGACGCCAAATATTTTCTGTTTTCAGGATGCTCATGTTAAAATACTATGGGCTGGATTCATGATGGCTTGCACAGCGTGTATGAGTAGAGTAAGACTCCATGCAGCCATCATGTCCGACGAGCGATCCAGGAACAGCCTGTAGGGGCATGTAAGAGAGCTCCTAAAACATCTCCTACACGGACAAGGCTGAGATATGCAAATTACCTCACTTGCAGCTGGAAGGCATGCAAATGAGGTAAATTTGCGATCCAGGAAGCACAAACCTATCCGAGTAGGAGCCGTGTTAGTTGCAGAAATGTACTCAGTTGACAACTGAGTACCGTTCTGTAAATAGCACAATGGAGCCTTGTCAGCTCCAAATAAAGGTTGCATATGGTTGAGGAAGCATGCCAATGGCCAAATATATGGCCATTGGAAATGTTCCCAGATGCAAAATTAAAATAAAAATACTTTTTTTTTCTGCGATTTCCGATGTTTAAGCGTAGCGCAGCGCCGCACAAACAGGGTGCGCTATAAAAAAACATAAAATAAGAAAATAAAAGCCACAAATGTGGAACTTATGAAAATTGTTAAATTACAATGTAAGGGAATAGCAGGCTGAAGACAACATGGCCACCGAGTAGGGGTTGCTAAGGGGAGAAGCCCAGTCTAAGACATGTAACCAAGCATTAGTAGGCAATCCTATGTAAATGAGTGTTAGGATAGTGAATCGCACTTTTACATAGCAAATGAGCACAGTCAGTAGAGTGTAGGAGTAGGATATGGGGAGTAACAGAGTAGGAGATAGGTGACATCACAAGGGGGATATGTATGAAAGTAGTGAAGCTCATTAGAGCAGAGTGGCATGTGTTAGCTGTCAGTTATACATCATGGAAAGAGGTGTGTCAACAGGAAGGCCAGGGAAAGCCAAGAAATGGAAGGTGTATACTGTGGATAACACCAAAGTTTCTTGCTGAGCGGGTATGCGCGCGTGTGCGTGCCTGTAAACTCGAGTAAGACAGAGTGCGCGCGTTGAAGCGTGAGTGCGCACGTTTAAGCCGGAGTAAGCATGTATAAGGCTGTTTAAAGACCTGTAAGCGTGTTTGCGCTGGTATGTGCGCGTTTTAACCCAAATAAGCAAGTATTAGTCCATCTAAGCATGTGTGCGTGCGTGTGAGCTGCTGTGAGAGTGTTTGCGCTTGTATGTGTGTCACTCCCCCCTGAGGAAACAGAAAGGAAAAAGGAAGCACAACAAATAGTAGGAAGCTACCAGGGAATACTAGTAGAGCTAGCAGGTGCAAACAATTGGAATCAGGCAATTACACAGGCAGAACACTAGCCCAGCCCAGAACTTAAAACTCTGCAAACAACAGTGCAGTTTGTTTCTCTCAAGAGACACTGCAACACTGGAGTAAGCTACTAGAAGTGAAAACTGAAAAAGATTCACTCAGACAAAAAATGCTAGGGGCTGCCATTGCTGTTATAAGGCGACATATGCAACATGCTGAGCATGGTGACAATGCAAATGCTGCCAGACAACCCACAGTGAGGAGACAGAGAAGAGTGTACAGGCCCAGGGTCACCTACCAGGGGTTAAATGAGCTGGAGATAGTAGAGCGCTATAGAGTGGACAGAGACCTCCTGCAGCAAATTGTTGAGCTGTGCAGGCCATGCCTCACACATAGAACCAACAGAGGGGAACCCATCCCAGTGGAAACCAAGGTATGTGTTGGCCTAAGAATACTAGCAACAGGTACCTTTCAGAGACCAACTGGTGATATGATGGGGATATCACAGGCATCAGCATCCAGGGTACTGCACCAGTTCCTGAATGCCATGTCAGCACATGTCGGTGATCATGTATATTTCCCCAATTCCCGTGAGGTATTGGCCAGCAATATGCATCTCTTCCAGCAAATAGCAGAATACCCTGCGGTAGTGGGTGCAATAGACAGCACGCATATACGCATCAAAGCACCAGCCGGTGAGCGGGGTAGGGCCTATATTAACCACAAGGGCTTACCCTCCATCAACTGCCAGGTTGTTTGTGATGCCCAGGGCATAATAATGAATATGTGTGCTGGCTGCCCTGGAAGCTACCATGATTCCCATATCTGGCATCTGACGCAGCTGTACCAGACATTTGCCAGTGGGGACATCCCACATGGTCACCTAGTCGGGGATGCTGGCTATGCACTGGAGCCGTGGCTGATGACACCCATCAGAAACGCACACACACCTGAGCAGGAATGCCATAATGAGGCACACACACAAACATGAATTGTAATCGAGCGTGTGTTTGGGTTGCTCAAGTCACGGTTCCGGTGCCTGGACACATCTGGTGGAGCCTTGCAATACTCACCAACTACATGTACCCAAATTGTCATGGTATGTGCCATGCTACATAATATGATTATGCGAAAACAGCTACAGCAGGACCAGCATAGGCCTGGGCCAAACAGCCCCCCACCATTGCCAAGGCCATCACAGGCAGAGCGTGACTCGGAGGAGGAACAACCTGAGCCTGCACCAGTAGGCAGAAGGAGGCATGCCCAGTATGCCTTGGCCTTGGCAAAGAGGCAACACATAGCACATACACTGGCTCGGTAGGAACCCAGGAAATGATACCTCTCTCTGACTCCCACATATAGTGAAAGGGATGGCTAAGTTGACACAACCTGCTTTCAAACATGTGCAGGGAGTGTAGTATGTGCATCCGACATAGGCAGCCCAGCAGCACCACCTGAGGCATGATTGCCATGTGTTAAGCAATGTAAGGTAGTGCTAAACAGCATTTACACCCATGTAGTATATGCAAACTTGATGACCTTGAGTATCATCCTACCCTCACCAAGCATGATGCCACAATATGAAGACAAGACGATCAATTACAACAATTGGCTTAAGTATTGGTGTCAGTGAAAGGGGATCCAATGCCTGTCAGCCTGGGATGACATGCTCGACAAGACATGATGCTTCGCTAGGGATGGCTTTCACCTGTCACCTGTGGCCTTTTGGATATTGCCAAAGGCTCTTGTCACCCCCATAGTGCCTTTTTCAGGTAAGGCTCAAAAGACAAACCCACCTCCATAGGTATCACAAGGGATAAGAAACTAGAAGTAATGCTACTCAATGCCAGAAGTCTAAACCGCAAGATGCACGCACTCTAAACTCTCCTCAGCATGGAGAATGTTGATATCTGTGCAGTAACAGAAACCTGGTTCAAGGATCCCAAGAGCACCCTAGCACTAACAGGTTACACCTCATACCATGCTTTACAGCCACAAAACATGGAACAAACTACAAAAGGAGGGTGAGTATCAATATCTGTCAAAGATACCCACACACCCAGGTTGGTGGCACAGCATGAAGCATCATAGGCTATCCATGTGCAACTAACAGTGGGTAAAACCACCTTCCGATTCATAGCCTGCTACAGACCACCCTCCTACACCCAGGAACCACACTTGGCCGACTGGAGAACACATGAAAATATGAAGGTCTCCCCAAACTCTATTATATTGGGAGACTTCAACTACCCAAACATAGACTGGGAGCATTACCCTAGCTCCAACACCCTAGCCCAAAGGTTCCTAGAATTTATAAACTCAAATGCTATGGAACAACTTGGTACCACTCCCACAAGAGGGGAAAACATACTGGACCTGATCATCACCAACATGGGGACGCTATGCCCAAGACCAGAAGTGTATCCCTCACTGGTAAGATCAGACCATAGAGTAATCTCACTGGATATTCACATCCCGACCCCAGCCCATGGCCAGAAAACCACAGTGAAAATTTTTCACTAAAGCAAATGTCACACTCCTCATAACCGAGGTGGAATCCTTCACAGCCCCTGTGCCTGTGGAAAATATGGCCCAGACCTCAGAACCCTTTATAAATGCATTCTATGAACACCTTCAGGAATGCATGGATCATGCAATCCCAAATAAAACCAAGACCCAATCCTCCAAAGGCAGGCATCCTGTCTGGTGGATCCCAGCCATAAACAAACCATACAATACAAGGAGGAAGCTACTATATGATAGAGCAAAATCCCAAAAAGGGAAGGCATCTCTGATCAGTATTATTAAAAAACTATGGCCACACATAAAATCGTCTAATGCCATCTTTGAGATAAAAATTGTACAGGATACTAAGAATAATCACAAGGCTTTCTTTAATTATGGTAGGAACCTGGGTGGGAATTCCCAGATATGCTCAGAATTAGTCCAAAATGACAAACAATACACCAAATCCACAGACATTGCCAACATCCGAGCTGACAGGTTCAGTGCAAACTCCCCCCCCTCCCCACCAAAAGGGCAAATATCTATCCCAGCAGAGTGCTGGCCCCCTGACATCTTTGATACTCAGGTAACAGCCAGCCTCTCCAAAGCAAAACACACAGCATCAATGGGACCAGACGGTGTCCTGGGCTGTGTCCAACATGAACCCCAAGAATTGAACACAAACATAAAACCACTGCTCATTCTCAGCCTTACCACAGGATATGTACCCAAAGAGCAGTGTACAGCAACAGTGGTCCCTCTCCGCAAAGGTGGTGCCTTAATGGATACTTCAAACTATCGCCCCAGAAGCCTGACTAGCTTGGTCTGCAAAGCTATGGAAAGGATCATCATGGACCTCAGAAATAAAAGTATTGGGGACCTACAGACACTGGAGCCTACCCAGTTTGGCTTTGTTAAGGGCAGATCCTGCCTCTTAAACCTGGTTGAGTCATTTGAAACAGTCACCAAGGCCATTGGCGGGGGGAAGGTGGTCCACACAGCCTACTTGGACCTTGCAAAAGCCTTCCATACAATGCACCACTTGGTCATTATAGATAAGCTCACCAACTTCAATATAAACCCCTATGTCACTAGATGGGTTGCAAACTGGCTCAAGGACAGAACCCACATGGTCAGAAATGCTGGAGCCATGTCAGACCCCAATCCAGCTACAAGTGGCAACCCACAAGGCTCAGTCCTGGGACTTCCCTTGTTTGGTATATATTTCTTGGAGGTACAGACCAACACAGAAGGACTGTGGCTGAACAAGTTTACAGATGACTGCAAACTGGGTGCCATAATCGACCCTTCAGCTGACATAAGCATCCTACAAAAGGGCCTCATAGAAACAGACAACTGGTGCCAGAGACATGTCCTCAAGTTAAACGCAAAAAAGTGTATAGCCATCCCCTTTGGCAAAAACTAAGTGCCCACAAATTACCACATAGGTGGTAACCCATTAAGTATGGAAGAAGTCATAAGGGACCTGGGTACTCAAGTTGATAGCAATCTCTCATTCGACAACCACGTGACCAAAGTGTTTAGGAAAAACATTTCATATAGCCCACCTAATCATGAAGGTATTCACATCTAGATCAGGGGAGGTCATCGTGCCTCTTTACTCATCCGTCATCAGGCCCATAATTGAGTACAATACCCCTTGTGGGATGTACCTTATCAGACACCTGCAGCAGCTGGAAAGACCACAAAAGTACCTCAACAGGAGGATCAAAGGGCTCAAACAGATGCCATTTGCTGCCCAGTAAAAGAAACTGAAGCTCCACTCAGTGGCATACCGCCTGCCAGAGACGATCTGTGCCTGATGTATAAAGCCATGTCCAACCTGGAATCAATGGACATGCTGCACCTCAAAAAATCTGAATCCCATCAAGCTATGCGCTTAAGAGACCTGAACCTCAGGACTGAAATAAATAGGACATGCTGGAGTAACAGATTCATAACCCAGAGGCTCCCTCCAATCTTGAGTAAACTCCCACTCCAGGTTAGCCAGAGTCCCTCATTGACTCTCTTCAAGAGGAATCTTGATGAGTGGATGGGAGATTGTAGGTTACCCTGGGTATCACTTCTATGTCACTGTTAGACAGAGGCACAGTATACTAACCTTGAAAAATGTCATGGCAAACTCCACTTAAAATTTGTGTTGAAAGCCAAACACACTCTGGCTAGGATTATAAATGCCCTAGGGCAGATAGCCTAGTATGAACCTTTGAACAGAATCACACACACCAACTAGTACAACTGTGGTCAATGTGGAGTAATGTTTGGCAATGTCCACCCAAGTTGGTGAATACACAGCAATGCTGGACAAGCTTGGTTTAAGTAGGCCATAGCTGAACAAAATGCAACATGCTCATAGTTGCCCAACTGGCCCTTAACCAGTCTGGTCTGCTCAATATGAGCATTTAAAGCAGTGATGGGATTCAAACCCATGATACTGTGCACCATAGTGAAAGCACTGAACCACTACTCCATGACAGTATAGCAGTGTTCAGCCAGTATGAAAGAATGTTGACAAGTCTTTGCAAACTATCCCATGGAAACCCTGCAGGCACAGCATAATCCCTGTTGAGTTATGACACAAAGGAGTCTGGCAGTAAGAACACAACATGACTTCCAACACACACAGTATAAATGTCAATATTGGTCATGTTCACACACAACCACAAATGTAGTGGACTTCAGATCACAACATATGGAAAGGTCACACTGGCCATGCTCACACACTTGGATAAATGAGACATATGTCAGACAACAAACCATGGAAAGCCTGAACTGGGCATGCTCACACACTTAGGCCATGTCTGAGTATAGCAGTCATCCACACATATCTGGCAGTTGTATGTGTTAAGCCAGGAACCTCCCACGATCTAGCAATCTGCCCTGTGCACTCAGTTAAATGACAACAGACACATATATTAATTTACTGGAACCCTGTCATGATCAAAGATGTTACGCAGATACACAAGTTGTTCATAGAAACTGGGAAAACTATGGCAATAAAGACCTGCAAATAGTATCAGCAACAAATATTGTGCATCCTGAACATAAACATAGGTGCAGAGGTCAATACTAGGCTGTCTGCCCTAGGGAATTCATAAGCCTAGGCAGAGTGTATTTGGCATCTGCCTCCCCAATAGAGTAGCCTACTGTGCCTCTGTAAAGTAGGTCACATAAGGCACCCTTTAAGGCTAGTTTGCTGTGCCTCTGTCAAGCAGGGGCACAGTGGAGATCACAGAGGTGAATTTGCAAGTTCCCATCCATGCGGCTGGATTTTGCTGGAAGAGGGTTGGCGAGGGGCTATGTCTAACTCTAATTGGGATTCAATTCCAAAGTGAGGGGAGCCTCTGGGTAATGAATCTGTCCCTGCAGCATGGCCCATTTAGTTTTGTGCTGAGGTTTAAGTCCCTGGAGTGTGTAGCTCTATGGGTCTTGGATGTTATGAGGTGGAGCATGTCCATTACTTCTGGGTTTGAGATGGCTGTGTATGTCAGGCATAGATTACCTCTGAGTAGGCGTTAAGCAACTGAGTAGAGCTGGAGGTCCTTTAGTTGAGCTGCATAGGACATTTGTGTGTAGCCCATGATCCTCTTGGGTAGGTACTGTTGTGGTCACTGTAATTGCTGCAGGTGTTGGGTAAGGTACACCCCAAAAGGGGCATTGTAGTCAAACATGGGCCTGATGAGTGACTAGTAGAGGGCCACAATGACCTCCCATGATCTACATGCAAACCCCCATGTGATAAGGAGGGCTATATAAAGGTCTTTGCAATGACTCTGTCAATGTGATTAGCAAAGGAGAGGTTTCGATCTATGTTGGTCCCCAAATCTGTAAATACATCTTCTGTACTTAATGGATTACCACTTATGTGGTAATTTGTGTGCACCTTGTTTTCCCCAAAGGGGATGACTATGCATGTCTTAGCATTTAGCACAAGGCCATGGTTCTGGCAACAAGCAGCCATCTCTGTGAGACCCTTATGGAGGAAGCATGGGTCAGCTGCAGTGTCGCTTATGGCCCCCGGTTAGCAGTCATCTGTGACGTTTGTTAGACATAATCCCCCCGTGTTAGTCTGAACCTCAGAGAAGTATATACCGAACAGGACAGGTCCCACAACTGAGTCCAGTGAGACACCAGTTGTAACTGGTCTGGAATTGGACATGGCACCTGCAATTCTCACCATGTGGGTTCCATCCCTGAGGCAGATAGCAACACATCTAGTAATATAGGGGTTGATATTTAAGCTGGTAAGCATATGTATGATGCCTGAGTGGGGTATTGTGTTGCAGGCTTCTGCAAGGTACAGGTAGACTGTGTGAACTACCTTGCCCTCATCCATGGCTTCAGTAACCATTTCAAAGATATGAACTATGTGTAAGTGGCAAGATCTGCCCTTAACAAAGCAGAATTGTGTATGATCCACTGTCTGGAGGCTCACAATGTTTTTGATTTTGACTTCCATGATAATACACTCCATAGCTGTTTCTACCACACTAGTCAGGCTTATGGGGTGATAGTTCCTGTGGTCCATTGTGGCACTACCTTTGTGGAGTGGGAGCACTGCATGTGTATGCCATTCTCAGGGTACATATTTGTAACTTAATGTGAGTGTTCAGTTCTACTCAGAGCTCGTGTAGGACACAGCCTGGGACATCGTCCAGTCCCATACATATGCTGTGTTATTTGCTGTGGAGAGGGCACCTTTCACCTGTGCATTTGTGATGTCAGGGAGGTTACATTCATTTGGGATGGGCATCTGTACCCTTGGGGGGTAAGGGGGGGGTGTTTGTGCAGACTCTGTCTGTCAGGGTGTTGGCTATGTTCGTAGATTCGGCATATTCTGTGCTGTTATGCCACCATTCAGAGCATATCTGGAGGTTTCCAAACATATTCCTGACATAACTAAAGAAGGCCTTGTGATTATCTGTAGTGTCTTTTCAATTTCACTGTCAAAACTTGCAAGTGATGATTATATGAGGGATTGAACTGTCTTGCCAATACTGTTCAGAGATGTCCTCCCTCTGTGGGATAATGCTATGTTATGTAGTAGCTTCCTCCTTCTGTTGTACAGCTTATATATGGCCGGGGTCAACCAGACAGGTCTCCTGTTTTGGAGGAGTCATGGTTTTATTTGGGATAGCATGATCAATGCATACCTGCAGGTGCTCATATAAAGTGTTTGTAAAGGATTCTGCAGATTGGGCTGTATTATCCTCCAGCACGGGGCCTTTGAGGTATTCCACCCCAGTCTTCCCAAGTGCAAAGTCTGCTTTTGAGAAATTCTTTACAGTGATTTCCTTGGCTGGGGGTGGGGATGGGATATGGATGTCCAGGGAAAGTTGCTTATGGTCTGATCTTAACAATGAGGGTTCTACCTCCGGTGTGGAACATAGAGTCCCCATGTTGGTGATGATCAGGTCCAATATGCATTCCCCCTTGTGGCTGTGGTGACTGGTTGTGCCATAGCACATGGATTCACAAATTGTAGTGGCTGTAGGGTGATGTTGTTGAGGCCTGAGTACTATCCCCAGTCAATATTCGTGTACCTGAAGTCAACCACTATAATGGTGTGTGTGAAGACCTTCATATCCTACACTGTTCCCAGGAAAGCCGAGTGCGGTTCCTGGGTATGGGGGGGTGGTCTGAACTACACACCAAACCAAAAGGCAGTTTTGCACAATGGTAGTTGTATATGTATGGCCTGTCATGCTTAGTGCAGTGGTACCAACCCAGAGGTGTGTGTATCTGTGATGTATACGGATACACCCCCTAGTTGTGTTGTGTGTTACAAGTCCTGTGGTCACGAAGCATGGTATAGAACATAACCTGGCAGTGCCAGTGTGCATATGTGACCCTGAACTAGGCGACTGTTAATGCAGATATATTCTTATCCCCCATACTGAGGGATAGTAAAAAATTTACATTCTTGTTTGGAAAGACTGATGATGTTAGCACCCTATAAATACAGCAGGAGAAGGGTAATCATCCAGTAATGCAAATAGCACTCTGCGCTAATGCGCAGCACGCTATTCGCATTACTGGATAGCGCACTACGCTAATGAGTCTCTCTCAAGTATCATAACATAGTTAGGTAGGGGTTTGAATCCTATAAATGCCATGTGTGCGTTTGTCAATGTGTTGTGTGTTTTGCTTTTATTATTGTATGACATATTATTATAACAGTAATTTCAATGCACACATCAGGTATCTGTGTGCCACATACAGATATGTACCTGTGACCTTTAATAGTTCCTATGTGTGAAGCCTGCCTCATATGAATACAGTTGTTACCTTTGCCAGCATGTGCCACAGCTTCCCAGACCTTAGGCCATACATGTATGTTGGTGCAATGCAGGCTACTGCAGTGATCTGTGTCCTAGGCCAACTATGTGACACACACCCATGAAAGCTTTGATAGATTAATGTGGGAGAGGGTTCATGTCTGGAGTATATGTCAGACATGTTAAAACACAGCAAAGTCTGTGAGTGATGGACATCCAGTGTAGGTGATTGGCAACTGTTGCCGATATGCATACAGACACCTTGCTTAGGTGATACACCAAGGGACTGCAGAATACCTTTGGAAATGTGAATATCACAGGATAGACAAGATAACACTTGTCCACATGTACACACCATTACCCGTTCTACATGATGGGTGCTACCACCTACATGGTACTGTTGGAATACTATGTTAAGTACATGCCGATGACAATGCTACAGTTGTGTTACAGCAATACAGCATGGCTTGGACAACAGGTATCTGTCTGTATGATACCCTTGTGGTGGTTAGATGTGTCATGTGTAAAATGCATTGTAGGCCACTGTATGCATTTGCAGTCATGGATGGACATATCCGTAGTGTGTTCGCATGTATGTGAGACTGTTATATGCCAAAGGGTATTGTTCCCAGGGATGTGTGGGGCTCAGTAAGAATGGCTACTGGTATAGTGTCGTACTGCAGGGATATCACTGACACCGGGTTCCTACATCTGTGTATCAGTTGAGGAGACACCATGTAATGACCACTGAATGTCAGGCTATGTAGGCTGTGTATACTCCCAGAATGCAGACCATTGACATTTGGAAACTGTATCACCCACAGCATACTGTCAAACCATGTCATGTTCCATGCTAACCATGTTCACAAATGTACACCTGCAACTGTGCTGCAAACATCACACATGTACTATCCACACCCCAACACATGCAGGCACAGGTACACACAACAGCCATGTGGCACATGTGCAGACAGTACACTTTGGGAATTAACACTGGTGTATACAAAAGTACAATGACAATCATAGTGTTAATGCATCATGCATGTTCAGATATACCCACAACCATATCATTACACTGTACTGTTAACAACATGATAATATTACTACAGTGCTATGTAGTAACCGTGTGCATCAGCACCATACTATCCTGTTCCTGCATCAATGTTACAGATGGCAGGAGGTGGCACAGTTTCATCATATGCACAGGGTGTACTTGGTTTGCCAGAGTCTGCCATTGACACATCCAATCGACATGTATGTGTGTGTGTGTGTTAGTGAGGGTCAACAGTACAACATGGGGCAATGTTGATGCGATGTGTGTGTGTATGTGTTAGCCCTACGTGTTAGCATTATGTGTGTGTATGCATGCACACAGTTCCACCACGTGGCTGCCATATACGGGTGTTTGTGGACAGCCACAGACTGTACCTGCCAGGTCATACAGATCACTGACTCTGGCCACGGACATGGTACCTGTCCCTGGCAGGGGTGCTATGGACAGTATCAGGTACTAAGCCAGACTTGGTACTGTCATCAGAGGCAGTGGGTTGTTGACTGGACACATGTCCCTGCTTGGACTGTCCAGAGCCACGCACACATGGTCTTCTAGGATGGTCTAATGACAGCACAGACCCAGCATTGCTGGGGCTGGTGCTGACACTATGGGAGCAGCTGCAGGTTTGTTGTCATCCGCGATGACTTCCAGCTGATGATGTTGCTGGCATACATCCACGTCGATGCCTCAACTGTCCTGCACTGTCCTGGCTCCTGGACATGTAGTTGTGGAAGAGATCTAATGTGTCCCCCCAATGTCTATCAATGACCTTGCTGATATTACTGATGGCAGCCACAACATCATGCATAGTGTCATTCATAGCGGTACGATGTGCTCTAAGCTCCCTCAGACCCTGTCTGGTGTACCGTTCCATACGTGCCTGTGCCTGCATTACAGCCCGGAACATAGCTGAGGTTGAAAGACCTCTGTGGGCACGTCTGACAGGGGCAGTACGACCACTGCTGCTCCCACGAGAACCCCTGGACATCTACCTGTGTGGTACCATGTCAGGAATATGGCCATGGCTGCTGTGAGGGGATGCATGTGCCAATGATACCACACTACCCTGGTCATTGCCCACTGTATGCTGTCCGTCAGCTAAGGACATTGGTGACAATGGATGTATTGGCAGGATGACAGTGCACATTGATGGGGTTGACTGCTGTGTAGTGTCGAATGGCTGACCAACGACAGACCCTGTCACACCTCCCTGTGCCATTACACATGTATCATCATTATCACTATCCCCAGCAGTGGCTTCAGGTTCCCTGCTGCACTCCACAAGAGCAACATCAGAACCTGTAAGAGGAAGATACGAAACACAGTTTACAAATGTGTACATGGTGTTAGCACACAGGCACACATGCACACAGGCACACAAACACACAGGCACACAGGCACACAAGCACACAGGCACACTCCTCAGTACAGCAGATGCAAACACAGACACACCTGCAATCCAACACATACACAATACTGTTTGACGGTGGGAGACAGTATCACAAGGAAAAACATCACTGCACATGTGTCAGCATGCAGATTATGTGTTGCACAGGAACATGCAGTGCAAGTCTAGACAGCCCTTGTTAATAACACTATACGTGTTCTTGATGCCTGTGTGTAGTTGTTCAGTGATTGTCTCCACCCTGGGACATAATGTGTACAAGGACAGAACAATGCTGTGCAAGTGTTACAAGCTGTGGGTGCATATATTTGCACACACACACAAGTAACACATGATGGTGCTACACAATAACTGCTATGTGTACTTTTGTGGTCAGTGGAACTGGATGTGGTGTAGTAACGTGAGCCATGATCAGCATGCTTCTTGTGGCCAGTCAACAATAATAATGTGTGCCAGACAGGCAGCTAGCATGCTGTACCTGAAGTGCAGTAACATGACTACATCCACAATTACACAGCCACTTGTTACATAGGTGTGTAAGGTGGCCAATAGTGAGCATTGCCTAACATGAATGTATTATTTGTTCAAGACTGTTGCACAAAGACATGATAGGCCTCTACCCCTCAGGTATATTACGTGTACTGTGTAGATGATAAGTGGGATACTGAAGGGTGGGCATACAGCAGGTGTCATAATTGGACATGTGTAGTAGGCTAAGGTGTAGTGTCTATGCCAAACATGTGTGTGTTGTGTACATGTGTATCAGGTATGCCTATCCAATGTCCAGTACTGTGTTGCCACATGTGTGTCATGCTCTGTGTATTGCATGTGAGTGAGGCAGCTACTGAGAATAATGGGATATGCATAGTCTCACAGCAAACATGCACAGCATGCATTATGCGTAGGTGTGTTACATGTGCACACACTACATCTCTATATGACATGCACATGTCATTAGCAATAATATTGTTATTACACACTCAACAGCACGGATTGGCTGCCTTGCTGTCACTCCAGAGGGACCTGCAAAAATATGAGAGTGATTGCCCATGGCCACAACTGTGCCATTGATACTGTGAGTATGATAAAGTACAGTAGTACAACAGTTGGCTTTCACAGGTATATAGATTATACTCAGAATATCAATCTTGCAGACGAATCAGCAGGTTAACAGCTACACACACAGTACACATCTCACACATGCATAAACTACCAGTACAGAGAACAGTCAACTACAGATATGACATGTTACCTGCACACTCCATTTCAACACGCTGGGTGGCTCTGGCCTCCATAATGACACATGTTTGTGGATGTTGTTGGCCTGGAGCCACAACACTTAGGAGGTGCTCCTCCACACTGGTGAGGGGGGGTGGATAGGTACCCCACCACCTGTTGCAAGCTGTTGTCTGTGGATATCAGACGCATGCTGCCAGACATGTCTAATTAAATCACTGCAGTGATGGCGTACCTGCTCATATGTCTGGTTATGCATGCCTATGTCATTTACCCGACAGACAAGATCTTGCCACAGTGCAGCCCTCTCATGCTGGTTCTGGCTGGTCCTGGAAAACAGCACAGAGAAATTCTGCACCAGGTTCTGGTGGATCTCCTGATCCTCTGCTGCTGTATAAGGTGGGTTATGCTGATGCACTATCACCCTGGAAGGAAAAGAAAAATATGTGAGCAAGTCATGTGGCACACTTAATATTCTAATGTACTGATGTCACTTAACTGCCATATATAGCATCTGTCTGTCTATCAGGGGATAAACATGTTCAATACCACATATCAATGCTCAGCTCACAACTGTCTGACAGTGCCTGCCACACTACATACACTCTCTCTCTCTCTCTCTCTCTCTCTCTCTCTCTCTCTCTCTCTCTCTCTCCATTTGCTGCAATGATAGTATTGCATGTGTGGACTGGCTGATGTTGTAGGTATCTGCACATGTGCATGTGATGGCCAGCCTGATGTGTGGTAATTGCAGTTCTCAATGTGATTACATTCACTCCTTGTGATGCATGATATATTTCTTTCAGCACTAAGTTCTTATATGTCTGCTGTGGGTTGGTGGTACTTCATGCAGTCTGGTGAGGCCAAGGTCTGGGGTTTGACACTTACAAAGGTATTTTATTATGCTGCTGAGCAGTACTAGGGCCTTGTCATACAGAGTGAATAATGCACTTTTAAACAGTTTTAAATGGGAAACAGGAAGTCAGTGGGGACACCAGCTAGGGATGTGCAGGCTGGGTGTAGGGAAGGTCCATAGCTGCACATTTCTTTAACTGCAATACCTGTACATATGTTTGACATTTGGTGTAACATTTGAAACCTTCCACCCCTGAGAGAGGGGTGAGGACAACTACTTATATTGTACTCACAATTATGATTATCAGGCACATGCAGTGCTTGTGAACTGCTATACTGTCATTAGTATGTTAGATGGCTACATCCTTTGATATTTCTGTGTTGTGTTCCTACATAAGGGCATGCTTGTGGAAGTAATTCTACAGCTATTCGCAGAGTGTGCAACAGCAGACAGGCTGATATGCCTGTGTCTTTCTGACACTTCCAGGCCTGAGTTACTTTCAGGTATATATTTGACCAGCCTCAGGAAAAGGTACATATCAGTGGGATACACCCGTGATATATTTCAGATATTCTGCAGTTGTGACTGTGGGGTATTTTGAGCAAATGTATTACTACACCATTTCTGACATGCAAGTAGTGTCTACTGTAACTTATTGACAGTTACCATTACGTGGGATTCCCCACCTTTCTGCCTACTGTTAGTACATTCCACAGGGTGTCAGTGGGGCACAGGTAACATTTGTTTGCAAATCAGGGACATCCCTGTAAATCAGTCACAGTTGGGAGGTCTGGCCTCTTATCTATTCAAATATGGCGCTGTTTATCCTGCTCTGATACTGTATGGGGTTTGTAAGGTGCTACTGTAACATTATTACCTACTAGCATGGCTGTTTCTCTTATCACACTCATGTAATGCAATTCCACAAGAATTGCCAGTAAAGATACACAGAACAAGCTTTGTGTAACGGCCTTCCTATTTTCCCTTTACATTCACTCATTGTATTTCATGATATATTTCTTTCAGCACCAAGTTCTTGTATATCTGCTGTGGCTCAGTGGTAATTCATGCAGTCTAGTGTTTCCGGGGTTCGAGACTGACAGGGGTATTTTATTTTGCTGATGAGCAGACTACAGGCATTGTCATACAGAGGACTAAGGCACTTTTAAGCAGTTGTAAGTAGCTGCCCAATTCTTTACCAGCAACAGCTGTGCATATGTTAGAAATTTAGAGTGAGATTTTACACCTTCCACGCCTGAGACAGGGTTGAGGACAACTAAATATGTTGTACAGCCAATTGTAATTATCAGTTTGCATGTCCAGCAGACATGTATGTGAAATGGGCAGCTATGTATGGGGCGTAACTTTTTTATGGGAACAGAGTGCCCTTTTTTCATTTTTTTTTCAGGTGAGAGTGGAATGTGAGGTACAGGAAGTAGGTATATTTGGGGAGGTAGGTTGGGGAGGTTAACAGTCAAGACTAACAAGACGCATACGGGGTCGGAGTATGACATGTGGGGGGTAAACACAATTGACGGGAATGGATGTTTGGATATCGCAAGCCCATGAGCCCACAGATGGCAACAGTGGAACTGAGATCCCCACCTATGGGCAGTTACCACTGCGCCTTTACAGCCCAGGCCGGGGCTGTGCTGGGGGCTGGATAGGATGGGCAGGCACACCCATGAGTTGCGCCACTCTCGCCTCAAGCTGGCGTAGGGGATCAGTCATGGAACGCCTGATCTCACTACGCACCACAGACCGGACCCTATGAAGGGTGAGTGGAGGCTTTCCTCCCCATCCCCTGCAGTGCTTCCACCCAAAGGTGGCACAGGGCCACGGGAGGAGGAGGTTCCGGCCTGGGCACTGGTGCCAGGTGCACTCCCCAGATGAGGTGGGAGAGGTTGGTCCGCTGGGACCCGCCTTCCCTGTTGTCCTATGTTTAGAAGTATTATATGGCATTTTGGGTTAGTAACAAACACCATTCAAAATTAGTTGTAACAGCATGCATCAGTATTTCCATTAACCAAACACACATGAATTCAGAACATTGAGCAGCAAGCATAACACATGCATATTTAGAACAACAGTGGACATTCCAACGGCATGCAGGTTTCATTGTTGGCAACAGGCCATCAGGTTTGGATATGTGAACAGGGCAAATGCATCAACGTACATGCAGATATGTATAAACCAACAGGACAAATGTCCATGGGAATTAATTGTGAATACACATACCCATTTTGGTGTGGAATGGCATCATTTGTGAGAATAGGGTAGGGTGGAGAAATATTACATTAACAACTTAAACTACCTATACATATACTGTACATTCCTAGCAGATGCAGATATATATCCCCTACATGTATTAGTACAGTTTCCTGTATGTAACCTTAGGAATGTTGGTGATGGGGATGTTACTGCTACATTAATATACATTCCATTTTTATTCATATATGTTCATATCTGGCTGTATTCAGGTAAAGCATCCTGCTACATTTGATTTATATGGGTCTAGACAACTGTGGATGTTCAGCATTTCATACAACCATACTATCTCCATAATGCAAGGGTACAGCAACATATCCAAATTTTGGGACGGACACAGTCCAGGTTCTGTACTTTATTAAAGACATTTCACTCTTTGGTTGTGGCTGTCTCATTCATTTCATTATGTAGTGAATGCAGTATACCTTTATTCCAGACTTATTACAGCATTCTTGGTAGCTTAAAACTGTCTTTCTCACACTCCCTCACTTATTTTATATTTACATTTCAGGATGGTACTTAACTCTAGGCTTTATTAACATTTATTACTGGGTTACAACAATCCTTTCCAGCTGACTCACTTATTTCATATGACAGAATTTACAAGGATGTATTCGACACTTGTCTATCCTTTGCTGATTGATTACAACACTCATATTCAGGCTGAAGTAGTTATCTGATATTACAGTACAGGTGGAAACTCTATTTGAGACTTGTTTAATCTATATTACTGGATTGCAATACTCTTTTCCAGGCTGCATCACTTATCTAATCTTACAATACTAGCAGAATCTTTCTTCTAGGCTTATTTGACCTTTATTACTGGGTTACAATACTGAACTCTTTTACAGGCTGTCTCACTTCTGTTCTATAACAATACCAGCAGAATAATTACTAACCTGCCTGGTGGCACAACCTTGCCAGCCTATCAGCATAGGCTTGCCGATTCACAGAACGAACACCTGCAGCTGTAATATAAATGAAGGAATATTGGAACATACCTATCCATACTATAGGCTAGGATAGCATTTCTTACATACTTAATTACATGGATACTTAGTAGTGGGGCGTTGGGCATTTGACGTGCCTCCTGGATCCATCAGTTCAGTTGGTCCTCCTTTCGTCGCTTCAGGTCTGCATGGTGGTGATGTACCTGCTCACCAGTCCTCGGAATGCCTGTGGCACTGGTGAGATCATGTGCCAACCAGTTCCATGCCTTTGCCTTGTACGCTCCCCATTGAACCTGGCCCTGCATGAGTTGCCCTTCATGATAGTGGACTAGGAGCCAAACCATATATCTTGACTCCTCAATGCCCCACCTTTGTGCTCTAAAGTGATTTCCCTCTCCTGCACCTGCAATCCTGACTGCAAATGGGTACCACAATCAGTTATGGTGTGTATTTCCGCCTATGGGGCTTATATATGCCAGTTTTCCCGCACTTATCTGTGATTGGCCATTTTGGATTTTTCTCTGCTTACAGCAAACCTGCTTTGTCATGGTTATATTTTCATTCATTCCTATATTATGGTAATACTGTATTTCTAAGTACAACTGTCATGGCTTAGTGGTTCAGTACTTTGACTATGGTGCACAGTATCCCAGGTTCGATCCTTGTCATTGCTTTTTTATTTTACTACTGTCTAGACAGGCTAGGTGGGGTGTTTGTGTAAAGGCAACTTTGCTACAGCTTGCCCAACGTTGCCCGACAGTAAGCTGGTTGGCATGCTGCGCAGCTCCGCGCAAACGGCTTTCGCTGGGTAATGCGTTATTTAGCTATATGCACTCATATTAAGCTGGGTAAAGCGCTGCCCAGCTATGGGCACTCATATTAAGCTTGTTAAAGCGCTGCTCAGCTACGGGCACTCATATTAAGCTTGTTAAAGTGCTGCTCAGCTACGGGCACTCATATTAAGCTTGTTAAAGCGCTGCTCAGCTACGAGCACTCATATTAAGCTTGTTAAAGTGCTGCTCAGCTACAGGCACTCATATTAAGCTTGTTAAAGTGCTGCTCAGCTACGGGCACTCATATTAAGCTTGTTAAAGCACTGCTCAGCCACGGGCACTTATATTTAGCTTGTTAATGCATTGCTAAGCTATGGGCAATTATGATCCTTTTTTTATATATTACATCAGTTTTGTTCACAAATACATGGGCCATTTCATTACATTTTACTTAAATTATAGTTATATATGTCAGGGGATTGTTTCATACTTATTTAAATAAAAATGGAGAATGATATTGTGGGTGCTCGAACAGTGACTACCTCCTCTTTGGCTGAAGTCTCTACCGCTACACTATTGCTACTTGGCTTAATTTGCATATGTAGATCATATATACTTTTCAATGTCTGCTAACTGTGGCTGAGCAAAGGGCATACCCGCGCAAATGAGCGCAAATGCGGGCAAACATTTTGGAAATTATAAAAAAAAAAAGGAAACTGCTATTTTTACATTTTACACATTTTCTGTAGGGTTTAGTCTGTGGGGATGTGTAGTGTTGCATTCCTTGACATTTCAGTGGACTTGCTCATAGGTGTTTGCTTACAGGACTTTGACTCATCTGGGGGCATGTCCCTTTGCTGTACTCGGTAATAGGACACACCCCCTACTTTCCTACATGGACCGTGTTAGACTAGGGCATGATTCAGCATGCCCTCATGAATATACATGGCATGCTGATGTCATACCGTTCAACTGCAGCCTCCGAGTAAGACATATTAAGTCTTACATGGAGGTTTCCTGAATCCGGCCCTTTAAGTTAAGCAGGAAGGGGTTTCTCTTTTTTGTCACACCATCATGCCATGATGGTAAAAAGAAAGATGTAGACATGCTTATTATGGATGGTGTCTTGTTTTTTTTTTCCTTTTTTTTTTTTTTTTTTCCTTTTTGTTTCATACAAGTGTTGCTCTCACCATTGCCTGATGACACAGAGTGCAGTTTTTGTATCAGGATGAACAACAGGGAGATGAAGTAATATTTTTTGAGTTGTTAAGCCTTCTGTATTTGCACTTTAATAACTTTATATGGATCAGCATATTGTATTACCATAGTTATTTATTACTACTGTTTATATATTACTCTTAGTTCAATACCTTATCAGCCATTTGCTCAAACAGTTTATGCATAATACACTGTTAATAAGTAGGAGTCATTCTGTGTAAGCAGTTTAATAGTAACCCGATTAAATCATTTAAGAAAATAGTGGCTGGGATTCATAAATGAATGCTTGGTGTTCACACATGGGATGGCACACAGCTTAGAAGGCATACATTAAGCAATATCTTTCATGCCCTACTCCCTTCATATGACTGATTTTTAATACTGCATTATGTGCAATTGCCTATGAATCCATGCTAATGTGTTTTCAGATAGACTCATTTCTGCCTGAAGGCATATGTCCCTCGGGTAGATACAGTGAATGTAAACTATGAAATTTCACCTTAGGAATGAGAGATATCAAACTAACTGTTAAATGAGAGATAACTCTAAGTGTACAATATGTATTGAGTGGAAATTCAAAAGAAGCTGGACATTTGACATGTGTCATCTGTAAGTCACAGATTATCTGGTCTGATAGGCAGCACACTGGCATCATGGCCTTTGTGCTTTATAGTACTGTCTTAACTCCCTTTTGAATGCAGTTTGATTATCTTTTCTCTAATGATATGCAGATGGTTGGGATGGGATGGCTTTGTGACTGGTCTACTTCCACAGATGATCATGAGTTCCCTGTGGGTTGGTACCAACTAAGTAGGTGCAAATGATCTGGCAGTATTTTTTCATTATGAATTCAGAGGGGAAGAGTTAAATTGTTGGTACTGAACTTGATGTGATTAAGTTCTTCTGCCAATTTTTCTCATCATCTTAATATGAAAGGAAGTGACTGTACAGGCAGATGCAAACAAGTTATTCTATTGTAAGCCACTTACAGTTGGGCAGCTGTCCAGCATAAGATGCCATGTTACTATTTAGGCAAAAGAAGCACAGGTAACAAAACTCCTGTATAACTTGTAACCATTGTATTTATTCTGAACAGACTACCTTTTTTTTTTTGTTTGTTTAATAACTTGAAAGCATGAACAGGATGTTCATGGAAGTGCAATATCTAATGCATGATGAAACCAAGATACCCTGTGTTTGCAACTTTTCTATTTGTCAAGACTCACTTTTCATGTCAAGTTAAAAGGAGTGTTGCCACTACTTGCATTGTATTTGTTGAAAATCATTGTCTTATTTTTTTCTCTAATTTAGTGTCAGTGGTTGTCTTTTATGCCTGCATTTTTAGGTCTGAACTTTACTTTGCATGCTGGCCTTGAGTCTTTACACTTTAGAAACAACACAAAGGAAGAGGAAATCATCTGTATATTTCATTGTGAATTTGCTGCCTATATGTTTTGGCACATTATTAGTAAAGCTTTTGAATAATACTTATTTTTTCCTTTCTTCTTTTCTTGTTAATCGAGTAGCTGGGCTGGCGAAATATATCCTGCTAACCATAATCAAGCCACAGGCAAAAGTGGAAACACATAATATTCCAAAAAATATAAAAACAATATAGCAATCAAATCAGTATATAGGAAACAACAGAAATAAATATGTCAAATGGTGAAACACTGGTGCATACAGTACAGAAAAGGCCCTTGAGAAGGACTATTGATTACAGTATATGGTTCTGTGACTGAGCAGCCTTGCAGACATGGTAATGCTTTTTAAGTGACCTCTGTTTAATAATTTTCATATATTAAGAAAAGAGTAGCTTTGCAGCCATGCTAACGTTTTCTAAGTTGCCACTGTGTAATTATTTTTTTTTTTTACTTATGGTAGGAAAACAAAATGCCCCGACTGCCTATGCACTTAGAAAGATGTCAGACAATAGAATAAATGTTTTGAACCCTGACACAGAGTGGACATAAAGGCTCCCGACCTACCAGCCCATCTCTGGATATTCAGCTTGTCAGGTTTTCTGTAGTCTAATTCATAAACTGCAGATCAAACCCTTTTTTTGCCAGTCTTTAAATTTAACAGGGAATGTGGTAAATTCTGGGTACTTGCTGTTTTTTTTATCTCTTGATACTAAAGAATAAAATCCTGAGATTCTATAAACAAGTACTTTTTTCAGTCTAAGACTTTATGTAGCACCTTAAGAAATACTTTCAAAATATCCATTATAAGGTGTAACACTATGTTCCACAGACAAAATCTGTTTAGTCTCCTAACTAATGCTAAGAGGACCTGGTGAGAAGTTAATAAAGTCAGGAGAAAACTTTAATCTTCTAAGAACCCTCCTACCAAAATTTTTTTCCTTCCTAAAGATTAAAAAATAATTACTGATTCAAAGATGGCTGCCGTTCTGTGAACACTGCTGAACTGCAGCTCTCCATTTAACCTGAGAAATTCAAAACCCTGAGTTGATAACACGAGGTTTTTAACATCAAATCTTCGAGAAATAATTTTATCTTCACTTAATCATCCTATATTAAGGAGAAAAATGGATAAAAAGGAATATATTTCGCTGGATTGCAATAGATTAGCTGGCTCTGCAGAGAGAAGTAAACAAAGGGACCATGTGCTTTCTATACTGTAAGGATTTGTGTACTAACAGGATGTCTAAAGAAGTTAAAAGTATGGAGACAACTATGACTAAAACCAAACTTTTGGAATTACAATCACCTGAAAAAGATGCAATTTCCAAAAGGCAAAGAATTACCTAAATGCAGGAACAACAGAAAACAGGCATTAAAGCTAAACCTGATCAGCCTTTAAATATGGAAGACATCAAAAGAGCTTTGCTGCCTATTCAAGAAGCACTGAAAGAACTGACTAATCAAATACAGTCATTTGGAAGTACATGTACTCAGTTGCTGGAAAGAATGGATAAGACGGAAGCTAGAATTTCGGAAAATGAGGACAAAATAACTTTACTGGAAAAAAAAAAAACAAATCTACATGATCTGGATATACAGGCTATGCAAAACAAGCTTACAGACTTAGAAGCAAGATCCAGAAGAAACAATGTTATCATCAGAGGGATTCCAGAATCTATCCAGTATAATGAGCTAATTCCATCCATACTACAAATATTTGCAGTGCTATTAAATAACTATGAGGGGATGAAACAGATTGTTATTGAAAGAGCACACCGAGCTTTAAGAGAGGTACAAGCATCTAACTTTCCGAGACCTGTATATGCTAAAATTCTCAACTATCAAGATGTAAGTAAAATACTTATTACTGCAAAACAAGCTGGTGGTTATATTATGTGGGAAAATAATAAAATATCTTTGTCACAAGATGTGCCTATGCAGGTCAGACAGGCAAGACAGGCTTTGTCTCCTTACTGCAAATTCCTCATTAATAAACAATTTAAGTTTCAAATGAAATACCCTAATGTGCTTATTTTTACAATGGATGGAATCAAATATTCTGTTTCTATGAAAAATGAGGCTAAAACTGTGTTTCTTACAGTTTTCAAGGCTTTACCTGCATCAGAGACTTGAACTGAACCTCCGTTGAGACTGGCAGGCTGCTGAGATGGGATCCATTATCTACTGTGTCTCCAGGTCTGTGTAATCCTTTGTTTTCATGTGAAAAGCTGCAGGCCCCTTTCAAAGTAATAAAACTGTTTGTTTTCCTTATCTGGATTACGTGCACTCGTTTTCCGATGTTTTATGGCTTAAACAAACTGTTTTCGACAAGAAGGAAGACAGGAAATGCCTAAAATGCTGTTGAGGGGTCGAATTTGATGTGACACTTCTGGGTGTCCGTCTGTTAAAGCGGTCCCCCATCGCGAATATTTCATAGTGTTTCCTGCCTTGGGAATCCAAAGGGAACTGTTTAAACACTACTTTTGCTTATTTAAATGTGATGTTTGGTAAATTAAACGCATAGGCAAACTTGTTATGCTTTCCTAATAACTGTTACTTAAAATCTTGTAATTATAGTAGGTACAGAGGGTGCAGGGATATTATTATGTTAGTACAATGTAGTTGTCATTATAGTTATTAATGTACTGTGTATAGAGGGTACTATATTTTACTTTAGTTAGTAGTCTGTTTTATTATTAAATTAGGTTAAAGTGAACTTATAAGTAAGGATATTACTAAGCAGTTTTTTTTTTTTCTCTCTCATGCGGACTATGTATGATAGCTAATCTCAGTATAGGAAAAGGAAAAAATTCCCTTTTTTTGTAATAGATTTCATATGTACTGTCTTATTAAATGTGCAGTTTGAATTGTTTAAATAATAGGTAACCATAGAGTTGTAGTTCATGGCAGTGTTCGTTAGGGAATGCTTAGTTTAGGCTCTGTCATAAGTAAGGTAGAGTGTATAGGTCTTAACTATGGAACACATTTTAAACTATATAATGTAGTGTTTTATATTTGTTTTTTTTCTGTATACCTTAGGTATTACATGTTATATAAGACCTATATTTACCCTGGTCCGGGGTTAGAGTGGATAAGCACTGGGGTAGGACGGGATATAAGAATTGCTTCCACTATATGTATGACTTTGAAATTATTGTATCTGTTTACCTATGTTTTCCCTCCAAACCTTTTACTGTATAGCCAACCTTTGAAATGTGGAAATTAGATTCATGGAGTGTTAAAGGGCTCCAGAACTTGAAGAAGAGGAAACTATTGTTTCATGTATTGTTGCAGGCTAGGCTGTGGTTTATTTTACTGCAAGAAACTCATTTAATGAATGATCAATGGGCGGATATTAAAAAAAAGAAATGGATCAGAGAGGTAATAACATCAGAAGGTAAGTCAAATAGTGCGGGGGTAGCTATAATTATTAAAGATCAATATAAAGAGAAGATTTTGGACTCTAATTCAGATAAAGATGGGAGATGGTGTTATGTCACCCTCTCGTCTACTCTATTTGATAAACCTGTAGTACTTTTTAATATTTATGCGCCATGTAATAACCAACAAATATTTATAACATCATTATATTCTATTTTAACGCAATTCGATAGACACTATATAATTATGGGAGGTGACTGAAATGCTTACCAAAATCCGAAGTTGAATAGATCTTGTCCACAAAGAGCATTTAATAAGCATGCTGTATTAGCACTGAATGATTTAAAAGAAGATTTTCAATTATATGACCCATTTCACTATTTAAATAATGATAATAGTACTAATAATTTTACTTTTTATTCCCCATGTCACAAAATGTGGTCCAGAATAGATTTTTTTTCTGATTTCAAGATCATTGATTAACTTAGACCCTACTGTTGTTACACATGCCAGATACCTATCAGATCACTAAAAAATTTCACTGAGTTTCGCTAAAGAAGTAAAAGATATCTTACGACAAAGAGGGTATAATTGGTCTCTGAATCCAAACTTGCTAAATAAGGACGACATATTATAAGAAATTTCAAACTACCTTAAAGATTTACTGGGTGGTTTAAATAAACATCAGAATGCCCCAGATATTGAATGGGCTGCAGTTAAAGCTCAAATAAGAGGGGTCCTTTTGCAAAAAGCCTCTTATTATAAAAAAATATTAAATAAAGACATTCAAAACTTGGAATCCAAAATTAAACTACTCGATCAAGAGCTAATGTTAAACTTTAATGAGCAAACAGAGAAAGAGTTGCTTAAATGTCAAAGGGTTCTCTTCTTAATTCAAAACTCTAGAGTAACATTTCAAGATTATAAGACTCTAGTTAAGTATGCTAATCATGCTCAAATGCCGTCGAGAGTGCTGACTAGGATCATTAATCAATCAAAAACAAAATGGCAAATTTCAGAAATACAACTTAATAATAAGATATATCGTAAAACTGCAGATATTATTGATATCTTTGAGAAAATATATACTAATATTTATGAAGGGCAGAAGGATATATCCTCTAATACAGTTTATGAACAATTTTTACACCTGATTAAGTTTCCAAAAATAGGAGAACATTTTCAAAATGATTTGGTTAAACCGATATCAGAAGAAGAAATAATATATATAATTGAGCATATGAAACCAAAGAAATCACCAGGTCTTGATGGGTTGACAGTGGAGTTTTACAAGAAGTTTGCAGAGTCTATCGGTAAGATACTTTCAGGTGTGTTTAACTATATAATTAGGAATAAAATTCATGATCCTCATCTTAATGCTTTTAAAACTATTCTTATACATAAAGTTAACTCAGATCCCCAGAATCCAGATAAATATAGACCAATATCATGAATTAACGTAGGCATGAAAATTTTAACCTCAATTATAGCATTTAGATTGAAGAAAATCATGATTCATATAATATCTAAAGAACAGGCTGGATTTATGACAGGTAGACAAACAAGTGATAATACACTTTCATTACATACCATGATAGCGCATGCAAAGCAAAATAATCTGAATATATATGCTCTTATAATAGATGCACAGAAGGCCTTTGATAGGGTAGACACAAATTTTCTGTTTTATCTCTTACCTTATTTTAATATATCCCCAGAATTTGTTCAAATCTTACAAATTTTATATAGTAATCCTTATACTACACTGTATATTAACAGAAGTTTTTCCAAAAGAATACACATCAGGTCGGGAATGAGACAGGGTTGTCCTTTATCCCCTTTACTATTTAATATTTATCTTGAACCCTTGTTCTTATATATTAAGCAGAATGTTTATCATAATGTCCCAATAATGTATGGAACTAAACTATTAATGGCAGCTTTTGCTGATGATCTGAATATTTATTGTGCATCTCCAATATCAGACACTGAGAAGATATTGAAAGCAGTTAATGATTTTTCAGAGGTTTCTAACTATAAAATGAATTTGGAGAAAACCAATATATTCCCTTTAAAGACACCTAAACCTTTCTCATTATTACCTTTAGTGGGGCAGGTAACATTCAAAGATAATATTAAATACCTTGGTGTTGTGTTTTCCACAGATAATAAAGATTTCTATAATAATAACATTAAAATAGTTTGGGAACAAATAGTTTCTGATTTTGTGAGATGGAAAAATTTGCACTTGCCAGTATTAGCAAAAGTTTCTATTACACAAATGAATGTATTGCCACGGTTACTGTATATTTTTAGGTCAGCCCATTTATCTCTTTCAAGAACATTTTTTAAACAAATTCATAAAGATTTGGCTACATTTATTTGGGAGCCAAAGAAAACTAGGGTATCTTATGACAAATTAATGACCCCAAAAAGTAAAGGAGGTCTGGAGTTGCCTAATTTTGAAACGTATTATCTGATTGTGAATTCTAATAGGATTTTAAGAATGGCCAATCATGAGATAACTAGTACTAATTGGACACCAACTTGGCTAACCCTGAACTATGAATATGTTTTAAAGTTGAACATTAATCCTAAAGCAATGCCCTTTCTAAGTAAAGATATTCTGAAGGTATATGGGATTGTGGAACACATTAAAACTGAAATATTATCTTTACAGAGTCTATTTCAATCATTGGATTTACTTCAGCATATGATGGTCTTTCAGCCCTTTCACAGGAACCCAAATGTAAAGCTGAACAACCAATTAATTGATCTAAAGAAGTTTCCATTAATTGTGAATTTAACTATGGTCATTATAAATAAACATCTGGATCGATCGCCCAACCAAATAAGACAAGAATTCAATTTACCTAAAAATTACCTGATTATTCTTAGACAAATTAGAGAATTTACTATAAGTTACCTACAAAACTTTAAACTAGATGAAGAGACTATATATAAATGCTCTGAGGTGTGGCAAGCTCTCCCACAGGATATTAAATGTATAACAGCTACGAATAAATTAATTAAAGAACTTAAATTTCAAGGTAAAGTTTTGTTATCAAATTATTGGGAAGAGAAAATATTGTTGACAGATAAAAGTAATATGTTAAAGGCAATTGAATTGACTATTAAATCAACTTCTCTTCAAAAACGGTTATATACACAGCTGATGATTTGGAATAATGCATATTATGCACGCATTGCCTTGCATAAATTTAATTCTAAAAACTCTGCAACATGTCCATACTGTAAAACTCAACCGGCTGATCTTCTTCATATATTCTGGAGCTGTAAGTATGTATACAAACTGTGGAATTCCCTTAAAATTCAACTTCAGAAAGTGGGCTACCAAAGTACAACACTGTCTTGGAAATTTATGATTTTGCATATTCCCCCGAAGGAACTTACCAGATCACAGAGTATAGTTCATATTAATATTTTCTTACTAATGAAGCTTTATATAGCTTCAAATTGGCTAGACCCAACTAAAACATCATGGCAAAATTTCAGAGTGTTGGCGACAAAACATATACTAGCTCATAAACTACTTTTAAATTCACATAGTAAGGGTATCAATAATCTGAAAATTTGGGAACAGATATTTAATATTATATTAGCATAAAACTTTTGAATTGAAGATAGTAATAATCATTGCTATATTTGGAGAGAAATGTCTAATCAAACTGTTCAATATTGGAAACTTACTAATTATTCCTGTGTTTTTCTTATATTTCTAATGTCTTATATGGAAGCATTCTTGTAAATATTGTATATTGTTTGGTGTGATTGCTACAGTGTTAGTTAGTAGTTTGTATTTTATAATTTTGTATGAAAAGTATATAACAATAAAGATTTATTATGGAAAAAAAAATAATTACTAAACATCATCTACACAGCATTGCCCATTAGTTAGCCTGATCCTTGACTCTCAGCTTATTCATCTTAAAAAATATCAGGCAATCAATTTAAAAATCTATGATGCTCTTCTAAATCACAGGTAATATGGAAATAGTGGCATTTTTTTACTTTTACTTTATACATTTATTAAGCAGGTAATCCACTGAACCAAGTGTCCCTTTTCAGAGGTAGCCTGGAAGTACTGAATGGTTAAGTGTCTTGTTGAGTAACACGGTAAATGAATGGAGGTGGAAGGAATCAAACCCTTCACCCTGTGCTACAGGAAACAACTTCTTAATAGCTCATAGATTTAATCCTGTATGATAACTACCAAACAAAATGCACAGTATCTTCATGTGGTTCATAAAACTGTACACCCTCTCTGTTTTTTAATTCACCTCATCCTTTCACAAATTATGCCATCTGCCCTCTGGAGAGAAGCCATTGTCTTTTATCTCCCTAAACATAATTCATCTGTTACCTCCTAGACTTGTTTTCTTCTTGCCTGCACTGATTACATATTTTAAAGGTTGTCTACCATGAAGTATCTGTCTATCTTAACAAATATCACATTCTGCTTAGATAATAGCAAGGCTGGGTCATACACACACACACACACACACACACACACACACACACACACACACACACACACACACACACACACACACACACACACACACACACACACCAGTCATTCAGAAGCAGCAGTCAGTCATTGTTTCCTACCTAAAGCAGCTCATTTCTTGAAGTTAGCTTCCTACCTGAAGCAGCCCACAATGTAAGTCCTTCCCGCTCCGCTCGCACAAGCTCTGCAGCAGTAGTAGTATCCAGAACCATAACGCAATTCCCTCCTGCTCTGCTTGCACAAGTTCTGCAGCAGTAGTAAGTGATATCCAGAACCAGAAGATAATGCAAGTCCCTTCCTGAAGCCTTCCCGCTCACACAAGCTCTGCACAGGTGCCATACGCTTCCCGCTCACAGATCCATTCAAGTAGCCAGCCGGAAATGAGCCCTTGAGCTCAATTCCGACAGGCTGATGGAGTTGACATCATTGCGCATCTGGTGACGTCAGCTCAAAAATGCAGAAAAAAAAATTTAAAAATAAAAGCTGGGAAAATTCGGAAATGAAGGGGTGCCACTCGGGAATCATGGTACCCTGTTATTTGACCCCAAAACTCGGTAATAAAAGAGTAATTCGGTATGGTTGGGAAGTATGCCAACATCCAGCTAACACATGAACACCTAGAAGAAAAACAGAATACATGAGACCACAGTGTTAATGACAGCTATAATGCATCATGGCTGGACAGTTACACACCCTGAAGTGTAAGCATTAGTCATTCCAGCTGAAAACTTGTTAAACGGCATTACATTGCTAAACCTTAGTACATTCATCCTGTGCATCAGAACCATATTAGCATGTCCCTGCATCAATGGTATGGATGACAGGGATATGGCATAGGTATCATCATATGCACAGGGTGTGTTATGGGTTTGCCAGAGGCCTAAGCTGAGCCATTTGTTTGACATCATGTGTGTGGGTTAGGGAGTTCTTTATTAAATGGGCTGTGCAGACATGGTGTGTGCAGGCATGGAGGTGCCCTAGCTGTGTTGGTGATGTATGTGTGTATGTATGCACACATTTCTGCCATGTGGCTGCCCTATACAGGAGTTTGTTGGACAGCTGCATACCATACATGGCAGGGTGTACAGTTCACTGTGTCTGGCCATGGCCTGCTGCATTGTGGTATGGACAGCACCCCCCCCTGCAGTGATGGTACTGGTACTGCCACTATGGGAGGGGCTGTGAGTTGTTGCATGTCCATGTAGACTTTCACCTGTTGGTGTTGCTGGCTTACATCCATGTGGCCAATGCCCTACTCCCACCACATGCTCTACCACAGACACCTCACGGTCGAGGATTCCCACCATCTCACCCAACCGTCTATCCATGACCTCTACAAAATAACAGTGGGCACCTGCAAGATCACAGACATAGTTACATACAGCAGGAAGAGTAGCCCTCTGGAGCCTCAAACTATCTCTGGTGTAATGTTCCATATGTGCCTGTGCCTCCATGATGGCCTGAAACATGCATCTGGTGACACCTGTTGTGGTACTTCTGCTAGGGGCATGATGGCCAGCAGCCCTCCTACAAGCACCCCTGTATATCTGCCTGTGTGGTGCCTCACCAGTCATCCAGCTATGGCTGCTGTGTACAGACACACTTGCCATAGTCCCCACACTTTCCTGTCCCATGCTACCACCCACCAACTGTACCTCATCTATGGCCATTGGTGATGGGGTATGAATAGGCATTGTGACTGCGTGCAGGGATGGGGTGGATAAAAGTGGGATGTCAACCAATGGCACAGATTCAGCCCCTGACAACCCTGCCTTTGCCTCACTATGCCTATCATCATTGAGAGAGTCTGTATGGACACTAACATCAGTTTGCCTGCAGGAGGGACCCTGACCCACCTCGCCACCTGTGAGGGGCAGCAAGAAATGTAAATTAAGACCTGTACATTATGGTTTACTTCTACACAGATACACACTTACAGGTGAGGTGGCACAAACATATTACATAGACCTCAGTACTGACCAGTTGACATGCTTGACATATGGCACTCAATATCAGGCAGTGCAGTCATTCTAAATCCTGGTTACAAACAATATACATATGTGGGATGCATAAGTCATGTTAGTAGGTGATGCCCCTTCCCCTGGGACACACTGCTCCCATGTACACATTAATGCTGTGCACCTGTACAGTACACTGGCATGCACTGTACACCATACCTCACAACTATACAAATCATTGCTGAATGTGTAGCAGTTATGTTTGCTCTGTTCTTTACAACCACTATGTGTTTGACACATGACTGGGATGATATGAGGATGGATGTCACTAATGAATGACTGACATTTGATTCCCAGATCTCATCATCATCATTTGGTGTATGTGCAATAACATCTGTGTACACTGACAGCCTTCTAAGTCTCATGTGGATTTCAAGAGCATACACACCCCTGTTGACATGGCAGCCTCTTCTATGATATGCAATGGGGCCACATTACTGCAGTCAAAAACATTACACACACCTGATATGTGACATATGACCTATGCAATCCAATCCTGAGTCAGATGATTGTTAGTCATGGAGATGCTGACTGAGATGTGTACCATATTGGGGGTGCATAAATGTGCACACCCTTAAACCAATGGTTTGTTGAAGCACCTGCTAACTGAAATACAACATTCACTATTTCTGAAAGGGACACAGTAGCATGGCACATCCTTGTCTTTGCATAATTAGGTCCATCTTCCCTACAAAGGTACTACAAATATGCCAGATTGCAAGGACAGCTCATGTGCTCAGCCTGTGGAAGTCACACAAGGACTTCAGTTTTGCTGTGGAGTGTGTGTTATGTGTGGGCCAATTCATAACCTTGAATGTGTTAAGATACGGCCATTTTTAAATAGCTTTGGATGTATGCTCCAGTTCACTGTTGTATTTGAAGCTGACACCCCTACCCATCCTCAGCCTTATTGCAGATGTTTGACAGCTGTGGACCACACAAGTGTTAGTTTGCAGTGTTCCACATTCACTCCACCATGTCTACAGGCCTACTTTCAGGTAATGAACAGCAACTGTAAAGGTGTACCCTGGCACCAGCAACATTCAAGTTGGGAATGGTGGCCCTGATGTGATGTGAGCCGCTGCTTGTGCATCACACGGAACCTTAGGACTACTGTCTGAAGGTTTGAGCCTTGGTGTCATGACATCATTACACATTGCAACACATGCCTTTGGAAGACCTGGGGTCATGCTTCTACTACCTGTATGGAGGCCTGGATGATGTTTCTTGTGATATAAATCCCCCATCTAATTACCCTAACCCATAGGTCACACTTATTCAGACTCCATGCAATTGTTGATGCAGGTAATACACAGGCAGGACTTGCTAGACATTTGTGCAACTGCCTCAGTGTTGCTGCATATATCTGGGTGGCCTCCCTGACCAGCTTGCACTATGTATTGTCATCTGTATTGGATGGCCATCTGTGTCTTGTCAACACCACTGTCTTCCCATATTTAATACACCTCTAGATGACTGTGTGCACTGTTTGCCATGGAATATATAATGGTGAGGTAATGTTATTTTACCCTACTCCTGCTTACATCCTTTCAGATATGGGATCCATGTCATGCTTGGAAGATGTCTGCAAGCCATGGCTGCCTGTGTTGCATGCAGCTGGCCAATTGTCATGGACATATTTCTTGGACAGCAGACCACTACATGGTGTGACATAGAGGTCTGTACTTGACGGCAAGTGTGTACTGCAGAAGAGTGAATGCTGTCAGTACATCACAAGCTACCTCCACAATATGTTAATTGGAGTGTGTGCACATGTATGCTTCCAGTCTATTGTAAGGTTTGTAAACCCCATATTTGTTGTCCTAACATAGGATTCTGTTTTATACATTAATTGCACATGTTAGGTGCACATTATGGGTTTTAAAAGGTGTGGAATGTGTTATTGTGCTCTGTCATAATATATATCAGGAACAGTTGACACAATCATAGGGGTGTATACACTGTTGTATTGACTATATGAGGGTTATGTGTCATATATGTCCCTACTGTAGGCCATTTGTCCCACCATTTGGCTTGTCTCTGTCCACATATCTTTCACTGACGGGTTGTGAGGTATACTGTAGGACTCCTACCTACCCTTCACCATGGTGACCACTTTGATGCTGTGCAATTAACACCAACAAAACTGAACATGTACATCATGCATTATAGGTGGGTGTGATAAATGTGTACAGGGCATATAGCATGGCCTTAGCATGGCCGCTGTATTAGTAAACATGAACAAAATAACCCCATACTCACCAGCCACAGTCTGCTGCCCCAGTTGTATACCTGAGGGACTTGCATAGTTATGGGAGAGAGGTAATTTCTGTAGCCACTCATGTGGCATTGCTACAGGGTGGAAGCAGCATTTCAGAACATTAACAGAACAAACAGCAATACTACAGAATATGCAGCCCAACACCACAGACGTGCACATCTGTGCATTACTAAACTCCAGCTGCAGACTATCTTCTCTGATATATGCATGCAGATTTTCTACATATAGAAATGTAGAATCAACACTTTTCTAGTTATGTGCACTGTGACCTTACCTGCATGCTGCTCAAACATTGGTTGGGTGCCACCCACTTCAACAATGCTGACTTCTGCTTCATGGTGGGTGTGCTGGGCAAGTACATCAAGGCTGGCAAACAGCTGTTCCATATGTGTCAGTGGCGGCTGGATGGCTGCACCCCCACCTGTGGCTAGCCACTCCCTTGCTACAACAGCTGTTTGGTTCCATGCATGACACAAAATGTCACTGGCGTGATGACGGACCTGGTCATAATGCAGATTCTGTTGTCCAGCGTCATTCACCCTGTGGACCAGTTCTTCCCACAGGGCTGTTCGGTCATGTTGGGCTTCTGTGCCACATCTGAACAGGACATCATAGTGCTATATGAGATACTGAATGATTACATCATTCTCCAATGAAGTAAATGCTGGTAGCCTTCCTCGTGGCATGGTAGCTGGAAGATATAAACAGGAGAAAAAGTTACACAACCTCATTTGGTTGTCTACTTGCACATCAACACAGAATATTACTTGACAATATTCAAAACTACAACCTAACCCTATAATCAGCTGTCATTACACTCCTGGCCCTGACCTATCTTATTCCACCCAATGTTGCACAGTTAACTGCATAATCCTCTATTCTCCATTAATTTCTCTGTATAGGGATGACAGTGATCATCATCCATGTGGATGGTGTGTGGATGGTGGCAAGTTTGTGTTTAAATGTAGTGTGTGATGGAGCTGTGAGCACATACCTTAGTTCAGGTAAGAGGCAAACAGTAATGTTCTCATGGCCCAGGGAAACTTGCTGTTGGTGCTTTCAGTAGGCATTATGTACATGTTCACCATTGAGGTAGTGTATTTGATGTGCATATCCCCCTATAGAATTTGTGTGGAGAGGGTGGTACTGTTCCCACCTAACCTGTGTGATGCATGTTGCTTATATCCATGGCATGTGTGTATGAGGTGTGCTTTACCCTTAGTACAGGTTGAATTGTGTTGTTGCCTCTGAGACTGACTACATATGTGGAGACACTCTGTTGCAATTGTCCTTGGTGGTGTGGATATGTCTGATTTATAGTCATAAAGTGGCACAGTGGTGCAGCGGTTAATGTTGTCACCTCACAGCAAGAGGTTCACCGGTTCGATTCTCAGCTGGGGTGCCTTCTGTGTGGAGTTTGCATGTTCTCCCTGTGTTCGCGTGGGTTTACTCCGGGTACTTCGGTTTCCTCCCACATTCCAAAGACATGCATCTGGAGCATTTCTCCCCGGGCCTCCACTGCAAACAGGCTCTGTGGAACCTAGTCGGACTTTCCCGGTCAACAAATTATAAATAAATAAATAAAATAAAATAAAATAAAATAAAATAAATAATCAGCCTTACACAATGTCAGCTGTGAACATACATGCTCTCTGAGATAGAGGTGGAGTTGCCTCCAAGTTGCTGGCTGCACCTATTTGTAGCTGTACAGCCAATATAGCATCATATTATGTGCTAAGTGTATCACTGATGTCCACCAAGGGGGATTACTCTCTCCTTGGTGGAGGCTACTTTTACAGGTCAGGTGCTGCTAATTGCATATAACTACAGTGGATATGAAGTGTACACATCCCTGTTACAATGCTTGGTATTTGTGCAATTGGAACATGACACCACAAAAACTCATTTCAAATAAATTCACACCTGTAATGTGAACTCTATACTTTACAGTTTGATATAAACATGACAATCAGGTCTGTGAAAACATATGTGAAATAGCAATCAGTACAATAAGCCAGTTGAATGAGGGCACACACCGTCAAAGTGATATGTTGTGTGAACACCTGTTGACATTAATACAGCATCCATTTGTCTTGGTTTGCATGCTCAATAGAATTGTACAGGTTATGGGTCACATTTGGGGTGTGGAACATGTTTAAAAGATTATCTGTGGTCTAGTTGTCATACAGCACACAAACCTGGCATTCCAACAGGGATGTGTACGCTTTTGATATCCACGGTATATAGGTGTTGCTATAGCTGTTGTGTTAGGCATCGGCAATGGGTCATAACACAGATGAGCACTTCACTGATTACTACATGATAATCAAGCTGACTGTAGTACCCATATCAGTGTCAGGAGTACCCATATCAGAGTTGGAAGCAATATCTCAAAATTCAGTGTCTGGGAGAGTGTAGTTCAATGTTTTCTTTTAGGGGACTGCAGTAATGTTTCTGTAGCAGCATTTACTAGGTCTTTGGTAATATTTATAGCAAGTGGCAATTGTAATAGTCTTAATTTTATTTATTATATTTTTGTGGCAGTTTTTAGAGAAAGCTCTGGTCATTTCCATATAGTTAAACACTTATACAGGCAAATTGTGTTCATGGAAGCTTAGAAGATCCAAAGATTGCAACTCATCACAAGCTGATCCATGCCTATTCAGAAAGAGTGCTGACAGATACCAAAACTGTACTAGAAGAAACATTCAGGACAAAGTTCCAGCCCACATCTGATGAAGTTAAGAAATGAAAACGTATGGTTTGAGCATTAATGTGTTTTGGTGGATTTAATAAAAGTGATTTTTTAAGTATTTTCATTTCCATGCTGTGTGACTATGCTGTGAATTAAATAACTGAACAGTTTCTGCTGACTGGGAGCTTTATTGTACATCTCTGGGCTTCATTTTTCTTTTTTGTTTGATGATCATGATCAGGTGATGACCTATGCACCAATCAGTGTTCCTCACTTGATAATTGCATGCAGAGCAGCTGTGTAGTTCTTCCAATAGCCAATATCATGGCAACCCACTCTTAAAAATATGTATTCCTGTGGTCATTGTCCCTTTACCTTACCTATAAGGAACACATCATTTCTGTGTGTCAGCAGCAGTGTTACAGACAGCAGGTGAGAATATCTCTTACAACACGACATTTGGACATAGGTCAACTACAGGTTTATGTAAAGTGTGAGTATCACTGTTATATGCTTTGAATACTGCTAGTTTAACAGGGTTTGCGTGTACATGCTAGTTCTGCATAGTTTGCAGTCTGACAATGTTATGTGTCTGCATAGCTCTCAACTCTAGGGCTATCCACATAATGGCCAGGGTTTGGGCCACTGTGTTTAGTGTGTTCCCCAAACAGGTGTTGCCCTTGACAAATCATTGCCATACTCTGTTGACTGCTATGAGTAACTGGAAACATGCATTAGTGTTTGTGACTTCATATCTCTCAGGAAGGATATGTTGCAAACAATCCTGTAACACCAGCAACTTTCACAGTGTATGAGTGCAATATATCGAATACGGCCCTGTGTTTGGCCCTATGTCCTCCACTTATATACCAGGCTTTGTCCAGATGTCATGCAGTAAGAGGTTGATAGGTATGAGCTATCATTATTTAGTGCTGACATTCCTGCTCTCAACCAAGTTATGTTGTAGATCCCCACTCATGTTGTGGGGTAGGGGCCATAAATATGAGCCACAGGCTAGACAACATGTGTGACCATGTACAGTCAAAAGGTCGGTGTATAGTAAACACTGTTATATACCCATGTAGCACATTTTGGGTGGGGTACATATTTGAATCTTAGGCTGCTAGTACATGTGAGAGATATTACTAATATAAGCATAAAAGGTATGTAGCTGTACTTTTTGATACTATGGTGATGGGGACAGTGGTGGGTTACAGGTTAATGTCTGGCAGACAGTCTGTCAGTTTGATAGACCAGTTTGAAGTGAAGCATTTTTATGTAAAGGATAATTTACATTGTAACATTTCATACGTTCCCCACTAGGTGGTTAACTGAGGAGTGTAACTGGAGGCTGTTGGCTTAATCATGTAAGTGAGTGTTGAGTGATGTTTGAATTCAAGGCAAGTGTGTTTTGTACTGTTGTACTACTTGAAGTCTTTTGCCATAACATCAGTGTCTGATACTTTGTGTGGCTTACTTTGGTTACCACCTGTCCCTCTGTGCAAGGCATGGTCATTGTTTGGCCAGCTGCGGCCTACTTATAACCCTCAACTGTCCACATTTTTCCATATTGCCCCGATGTTGGCATCATAACTTTTGTGTGTTCCTCATTAATTAGGTTCCTTTCTGACAAAAAGCTGAGGATTGGACTCATTCAATGATAACAAACATTTGACTGTAAGACTCCTCATCCTTCAGAAAAGTAATGCTACTGCAAAACCTCTAGTATTCTATCAGCTTTCTGAGATTGTAAGAGAATATTTATGATCAGTCCCTATTTGTCCACCATCATGTTATGCTTTGTCCATATTTTTGCCCAGAACTGGTTGAGAGGTGTGGTACTGCTAATGACAATTCTGACAATTGGAAAATGTCCTGATATGGTAAGCGCAAGAATGTATCATATGTTTCCTTTAATATTTGCATAATTCAGGTATGTTGTATTTTGCACACCTACATGTAAGACATGGCATAAAGAATTGAAATAGTACAGAAATAAATCTTTTTTGGGGGAAACTGGTGGTGTTATGTGTGTTTTTTAATGTAGGTATTCTCATTTGTGCAAACATATCACACTCTGGCCATTTGATAAGGTGGCAACTGTAGGATTACTAGCCATTTGGGTTTCACTGTGCTCTCTTTAGTCATTTCAATTACTTGCCTAAGAGATTGCTGTATGTCTGGCCACTGTGTAAGGCCTATCATGATTATGTAGCAGGAGAGTGTGTACTTGTTATCTGGACTGTGTATGTGTGCGGTCAGCAGAGGAATATTCCATACCACCCCAGCATTCTATCTACAGTATGACCTGCCACAGGATATGTAAAGGTATTGTGTGACTTTCATGGGGGATATATCTATTCACACAGTCATTGTACTGTGGTGTTTGCTAGGCTTGCCAGTATTTATCTGCAAGTGTGTTGTTTATATCTATATATATATATCTCTATCTATATATATCACCTTCTTCTTTCGGCTGCTCCCGTTAGGGGTCGCCACAGCAGATCAACTGTTTCCATTTCCACCCGTCCTCTGCATCTTGCTCTGTTACACCAACCGCCTGCATGTCCTCTCTCACAACATCCATAAACCTTATCTTAGGCCTTCCTCTTTTCCTGTTACTTGGCAGCTTCATCCTTAGCATCTTTTTCCCAATATACTCTGCATCCCTCCTCAGCACATATCCAAACCAATGTAATCTTGCCTCTCTGGCTTTGTCTCCAAACCTTCCAACCTGGGCTGACCCTCTAATATACTTATTCCTAATCCTGTCTATCCTCTTCACACCCAGTGCAAATCTTAACTTCTTCAACTCTGCCATGTTAAACTCTGACTCCTGCCTTATTGTCAGTGCCACTGTCTCCAACCCGTATAACATAGCTGGTCTCACTACCCTCTTGTAGACCTTCCCTTTCACTCTTACTGGTACTCGTCTGTCACAAATCACTCCTGACACTCTTCTCCACCCACTCCATCCTGCCTGTACTTTCATCTTCACCTCTCTTCCACACTCACTATTACTCTGAACTGTTGATCCCAAGTACTTAAACTCATTCACCTTTGCCACCTCTACTCCCTGCATCCTCACCATTCCTCTATCATCCCTCTCATTCACACACATATATTCTGTCTTAGTCCTGCTGACCTTCATTCCTCTTCTCTCTAGAGCATATCTCCACCTCTCCAGGGCCTCCTCCACCTGTTCCCTACTCTCACTACAGATCACAATGTCATCTGCAAACATCATAGTCCACGAGGACTCCTGCCTGATCTCGTCTGTCAACCTGTCCATCACCAGTGCAAATAAGAAAGGGCTCAGAGCTGATCCTTGATGTAATCCCACCTCCACCTTAAATGCATCCATCACTCCCAGCGCAGACATCATCGCTGTCACACTACCCTCGTACATATCCTGTACCACTCTTACATACTTCTCTGACACTCCCGACCTCCTCATACAATACCAAACTCCTCTCTAGGCACCCTGTCATATGCTTTCTCTAAATCCACAAAGACACAATGCAACTCCTTCTGACCTTCTCTGTACATCTCCATCAACACTCTCAGAGCAAACATCACATCTGTAGTGCTCTTTCCTGGCATGAAACCATACTGCTGATCACTAATCACCACTTCCATTCTTAACCTAGCTTCCACTACTCTTTCCCATAACTTCATGCTGTGACTGATCAGTTTAATCCCTCTGTAGTTACTACAGCTCTGCACATCACCCTCATTCTTAAAAAGTGGTACCAAAACACTTTTTCTCCATTCGTCAGGCATCCTCTCACTTTCCAAGATTTCATTAAACAATCTAGTTAAAATCTCCACTGCCATTTCACCTAAATACCTCCATGCTTCCACAGGTATGTCATCTGGACCAACAGCCTTTCTGTTCTTCATTCTCTTCATAGCTATCCTTACTTCCTCCTTGCTATTCCACTGAATGTCATGATTCACTATCCGCATATCATCCAACCTTCTCTCCCTCTCATTCTCTTCATTCATCAACCCCTCAAAGTACTCTTTCCATCTGCTCAACACACTCTCCTCGCTTGTGAGTACGTTTCCCTCATTATCCTTTATCACCCTTACCTGCTGCACATCTTTACTAGCTTGGTCCCTCTGTCTAGCCAATCGGTACAGGTCCTTTTCTCCCACCTTAGTGTCCAACCTTTTATACAACTCTTCATACGCCTTATCCTTAGCCTTCGCCACCTCTCTCTTTGCCATGCACCTCATCTCCTTATACTCTTGTCTACTTTCTTCATCTCCTTGACAATTCCACTTCTTCTTCACCATCTTCTTTCTCTGTATACTCTCCTGTACTTCTTCATTCCACCACCAGGTCTCCTTGTCCTCCTTCATCTTTCCAGATGTCACACCAAGCACCCTTATAGCCATCTCTCTTACTAGCTCTGCTGTAGTTACCCAGCTATTTGGTAACTCTTCACTGCCACCCAGTGCCTGTCTTAACTCCCTGAACATCACCTCACAATTACCCTTTTCAATTTCCACCATTTGATCCTTGGTGCTGCCCTCACACTCATCCTCCTCTTCTTGATCACCAATGTCATCCTACAAACCACCATCCTATGCTGCCTAACTACACTTTCCCCTGCCACCACTTTACAGTCTCCAATCTCCTTCAGATTGGCCTTTGTACATAAGATATAATCCACCTGTGTGCATCTTCCTCCACTCTTGTATGTCACCCTTTGCTCCTCCCTCTTGTTAAAATATGTATTCATCACAGCCATGTCCATCCTTTTCGCAAAATCCACTACCGTCTGACCTTCTGCATTGCTTTGCTTAACACCATACCTACCCATCACTTCCTCATCCCCTCTGTTCCCTTCACCAACATGCCCATTGAAATCTGCTCCAATCACCAGTCTCTCACCATTGGGATACAGTCATCATCACTTCATCCAACTCACTCCAAAATTTTTCTTTCTCATCCATCGCACCCCTAACTTGTGGAGCATATGCACTAACAACATTCATCATTACACCATCACTTTCCAGCTTCATAAACATCACTCTATCCAACACTCTTTTCACCTCCAAAACACTCTTAGCGTACTGTTCCTGCAGGATAATGCCTATGCCATTTCCCCTCCCATCCACACCATGATAAAACAATTTGAAACCACCTCCGATACACCTAGCCTTGTTCCCCTTCCATCTGGTCTCTTGCACACACAATATACCAACCGTCTTTTGGTTCATCATATCAGCTAGCTCCCTCCCTATACCAGTCATACTGCCAACATTCAAAGTTCTGACCCTCACTATGACAGTCCCAGCCTTTACCTGCTTTTGGGCATACCTTCCACCTCTTCTCCTCCTTCGGCCAACAGTAACCCAATTTCTACCAGCACCCTGTTGGCCAACAGTACTGGTGGTGGTCGTTGTTAACTCTCTCTCTCTCTCTATATATGTATATATATATATATATATATATATATATATATATATATATATATATATATATACATACATACACAATATAGAGCAAACATTCACAGATATATGTTTACACACATATAAATATATGTATGTATATATATATATATATATATATATATATATATATATATATATATATATATGTGTGTGTGTGTGTAGATATCTTATTTGGATGTTTACTGCTTCCACAATATACATTCCGTATAGTACAGTGATTGTCCTGAAAGATATGTTCATGAAATCATGCTGAATTTGTATAGCTTACATGGCGTAATTTTTATATGCTGGGCTTATGGTGTGTATGTTGCTGGGTTCAAAACTGGGAAAAGCTGTTTATTTTGTTGCTGGGCAGAACAATGGTTCATGGAGAGAGGGTGATTAAGGCACTTTAAAGCGGCTTTAAGTGGGTTTGCATTGGTTTGCGTGAATCTAAGTGGTGTTAACACTCAGTTAATCATACAGGTGTTTAAACAGTGTGGGCTTGTCTTAGCGGCACTTATCAATGCGCAAATCTGATTAGGTATGATAGCTATTGTTTACCTATTCTGTATTTGAGCATATGTCAACTGGTTTGCCCGCCATTCAGTGATAGCAATACACGGTTAAACATATAGTCATGCTATTGAATGTTATGTTTGACTAAACAAGCTTAGGTGGTGCAGCTCAAGTGGTGTAGTGGTATGGTCTCTGACTGCAGTGTACAAGATCCTGGGGCTGCTAGCTTTTTTATTAATGTGAAATGACCGGACTGCATGATAAGTTAAGCAAAGCAAGAGCAGCTTGTCAAATTCAGGTGGTGCAGTAGTATGGTTGCTGTTTCTAGTGTAAGAGGTCCTGGGTTCGAGACTTCATAAGGCTGATTAGTTTTGTTGCTGGCCACAACAACGGCTGATGGCGAGAGGTTGATTAAGGCACTTTAAAGTGGCTTTAAGTGGGTTTGCATGATGCTAAGCATTGCTAAAGTAGGTTACTCCTTTTTAGCTTCATTTAGCGGGGCTTACTCCCGCTAACCCCTCTCTAATTTCTTTGAAATAAAAGAAAAAGGGATGATAGGAAAGTGGTGAAAAAAGGGACATGCAGAAGTAAAAACAAGACGAAAGATGGATAAGGATGTGCAGGATGGGAGGAGGGAAAGTCCATAGCTGTCCATTTCTCCTGCAGCAACAGCTGTGCATATGAATTGAATTTGGAGGTGAATTTGGATACTCATACCCCTGAGATAGGGGTGAGGACAACAGTAATGTGTTGTCTAGCCAATTGGACAAGATTACATGTGTCCAGTGGACATGTCTGCAAAATGGATAGTTATGTATGGGGCATATTTTTTTGTGGGAACAGATTGCCCTTTTGTTTTTTTTAAGGTGAGAGTGGGTTGTTGGTGAAGGACAGTAGATATATGTGGGGACAGAGGTTGGATAGGAAAACAGATGAGACAGCAGACAGGGACAGTGCATGACACATGTGGGGTGGTGAACACCTTGACAGGGAGGGTGGTTGGGAATTGGAGGCACATGAACCCACAAATGGATACAGTGAGACTGAGGTCCCCATCCATGGGCAGTCACCACTGCACCTTCACGGCCCCAAAGGTGGCTGTGCTGGGGACTGAGCAGGATGGGCATGCTGAGCTGCAAACATTTTTTGCATATCCCTACGCACCAGACCCCAGACCTGACATCGGGTGATAGGCTCCTGTCTGCCCCCACTTCGAGGGGGGATGAGCCTCATCACCTGAAGCAGTTCCACCCATGGGTGGTGCAGGACCAGCAGATGAGGAAAATCTGGGGTGGGTCTCGGACATGCTGGGTCCCAGTGCCATGGTCAGATGAGGCCGGACAGGAGGATCCACTTGGATCGTCCTTCACAGATGAGCTAGGGTGTTGACAGTTTACAACATATGTTGGTTAGTTATGAACAATACAATGCTAGGATTAGTTATAACAGCATGCATGGGTGTTCTAATAGACACCATAACACAATTTTCAATCATTTGCATAGCAAACAGAACACATCCAGATATGGAACCACAGTGGCTATTAATAATCACGATAGCATACCAAGCAAAATGTAACACGTGAAGTATTTCAAAACAGCATTTATTACCTTTTCCATAGTAACATTCCTAACTCTAGCACAATAAACATTCCATTGAAATTACTACTCACAATCCCCAGTAAAACATTAACTGCCACTACTTTCTATGGCTACATTACAGCTGTCCTGTAAGCTAACTTTGGCACTTACAAATTATATGAACTTTATCATGCTGGCTTTTAGTCTTCTCTGTGGTACATACAATTACTGATAATATCACAAGGTAGACATATTTTCAGAAAAAATGCTGGGCTCTTGAGTTCTGAACTTTGTTCAGGATTATGTCACTGGGTTTCCCACCTAGTACATGAAAGTATGTAAAACAAAATTTTTGTTCAAACATTATTTTTTAATATTATTTATGCGGGTGGAGTTTCTTCACCCTCAGTATGGTACTACTCTCCCTTCTGTCCATTTATGACCAGCCCCATGATTGTTACACCATTGGGTCAGTAGATGCTGTTTTTGAAGCAACACTTATCAGTCAATGTGTGTGCCTCACTGAAATGACTGAAAAAGTACATACTGTTGAAGCAATCTTATGCCATATTAACTATGACTATCACTGCTACCAGAATTTATGTTAGTAAAATTTGTAAAGCAAAATATGTTTAAAGATAACTAGTTATCAGATATAATAAAAGCAAATCAAATATTTAAAAGTATGTCCTCCCCTGACCCAACAACAAGCATTCTAATATTTTTAAATAAAGAATTGCAAATCATTTTCATAAGTGAGCAGAGTCTTATTCTTGCTGTCACATAATTTATACAACACTAGTATTAGCTATGGAAGCAACAACAAATTACAGCCAGCAATTTATCAGTGACCCATTCACAATGGAATCAGAAAAAAAAAACATTTCCTTGAAGAGTAAGGGAAAACTGAGCTGATTTATCTTGTGTGAGGCAAATCTTTCAAGCATAAATCTGGGTCTGTGTGACTCTGGACGTTTTCATTATCATTCCCAGAGCATGCCATAACCATACTGTTGCCCTTTTTTACTACATTTTTGTCTGATAACTGCTCCTCTGGTATGTCCACCATCAAGGCATTTTTTTCTTGGTTAGGATAACTTATGTTTTTGCATCACACAGTTTGCATAACTGTTAAGGTCTTTACCTTCCATCGACAAGGTACAAGGTTCAGTCCTGACCTCCACACAATGTCTGCATGGAATTTGCATATTCTCCTGTATCCTTGTGGGGTTAGTCCCATTTCCTAAAAATATGAGTTGTGTTTCCACCTCAAACTCACTCAAGAATGGAGTTGTGGCAGCATACTCTAAATGATGCCTATCAGGGAAGGTCTGTATAGACCAAATTCTTTGAGCATCAGCTGTGTTGCTCAGCATCCTCTAGACAGGAAAACATGGACCATGGACCACATGCCATGTCAAGGCTAGTGACTCAGCAGTGTAAAATATGAATCTAAATGATTTGATCATGTTGACTAATGTCACCAAAAATGGACATGGTTATTTACTGATGATAAAAGGGTTGAGGATCTGGCCTATTCAGATCTATTCCAGTGACCCATACTAATGGTGGGAGGAGTCTGCTTGTCCCTACTGGCCAGTGTGTATCCACTATAAAAGTCCATCAGCACTGGGCCAATAACTTAATAGCTATCTGGTGTCCAGTTGCCCAGGTTGGGTTACCTGGAATTGCTCTGTTGAGTGAAAGCTGGATGTAAACCAATCATGAAGTAAGGATTGCTGCACTCAGTATAGGTTCACACTGACATGGAGCTTGGAAGCAGATGACATGATGATAAAGAGGTGGCTGGACATCATCCTCTGTCCCCAGGATCCAGGGAAGAAGGGCAGTGCCATAAAGCAATTTGCTTGGGAACCACCGTCTACTACTCAAGAGGATGACAGACTTGAAATAGTGTGGGAATTGTGGTTTGGGACAAGCTTCAGAAGACAGTGAAAGATGTCATCAGAAATAGTGACAGCTTCATGGCAACCAGATTCCAGTCTAATGATAGGGCAGTAGTCATAATCTCAGCCTATGCCCAACAGTGGGGTTGTGATAGTGAGGAGTGCATTTAGGTAGCAGGTGCAGGATCAGGGGATCTAAATACACATATCAGGACAGAGAGAACAGAATATGAGGATGTTCTGGGTTTGCATGGGTGGGGAAGCCTAAATAGAGAAGGAGAAGCCATTCCAGACTTCTCTCTGGCAAATGGCTTAAGGGTGGCCTACACATGGTTCAGCAAGAGGAAGCCTGACCAACATGTAAATCGGGTAGATTTTTTCCTAGAGTAAGGAAAGGCCTCTCAGGTGGAATCAGAGATTTCAAAGTCATCCCCAGTGAAAGATAAGCAGTTGGTCCAAAACATAAACCACTGATTGCCTCCATCAGCTGTAAGCAGTGGTCAAAGAAGGGGCAAAGGTCAACAGATGCTAGTCTAAAGACCTGGAAGGTGACTAGCACTTCAGGAAGAAGGGGAAATAGCTGTAGTTGAAGAAGACTGGCAGCTCCACAGAAGAGCATGTGTGAGGACTATAGAACATATATGCATTTGAGCCAGATATGGAAATAAGGTACATAAGGAACGATGGTGGTTTAATACAGAAGTCCAGAAAGTCATCAAAAGAAAGAAAGAATGCAGTAAAACATAGGAAATAGAAAAGACCGAGCAGAATAAAGAATTCTGGTTGGCTAACAAAATGGCTCAGAGAGCTAACAGAGATGCTAAGATACCATTGCATCAGCAAAAAACAAGACATCAAAGGCATCTACCAGCTTCTGGAAAGTGACTCAGTAGTTGGCACAAAGAAACACTTCTTCTTTTGGCTTTTCCTGGCTAGGGGTTGCCACAGTGGATCATCTGTCTGCTTATGATTGGCAGTGGAGTTTTTATGGTGTTGAGTTGCCAGCTCAGCACCCAACCTTCCACAGAAGGCACACACACCTAGGGCCAAATTAGAGTGTCCAATCTACCTACTGCATGTTTTTGTGATGTGGGAGGAAACCAGAGCACCTGGTGGAAACCCACGTGACCACTGGGAGGACATGCAGACTCCGCACAGAAGGCATCCCAGCTGAGAATCGAACTGGAGAACCTCTTGCTGTGAGGTGACAACGCTAACCACTGCATCACCATGTCTGCCATGGCACAACGAAACACTATCTAGTTTATTTATTTATTTATGCATTTATTTATTTATTTATTTATTTGACATTTGTTAACCTATTTGGTCCAACTGAGCCAATGGCCCATTTTCAGTGGATACCTAAGGGAAAAAAGCTATAAATACATAAACAAAAATAACATTGCTTGGAAATACTTACAAATATTTGGTCAATCACATCATGGTACATTCACGTAACAAATTGAAATATATGTCTGTCAAAAAATACTATGACTCATAAAAAAAACAGAAAACATATAAAATAATAATGTACAATGTCAAGGGGTCATCATTTGTGTATAAGCAAAAGGGACATTAATACAGGGTAGTAAGTTCTATAAGTGTGCTACAGAGTATAATCAGTAAGCCATGAAGAGACTTGGGTGGAACAGGTCCTAGTATTAAGAAAAAAATCCTTTTAACTCTTTTTTAAAGTGGTGATGTTGGGAGATTCTTCTTATATCAAGGGAAAGTGTATTCCAGATATATGCTATTGTGTACTTAAAAAGGGATTTCCTATGTTCTTTTTAGGTTTATAGACATCAAGAAGATTTTGGTCAGTTGTGCGAAGGTGCCACCGGGAGTTGTAGTAAGTTACTAGGTTGGAGAGAGTGGGGCAGGAAGAGGGATTATAGAGAACAGAGTGAGTGATATCTAGTTGTGGAAGTAGTAGTTGCTGAAAGAATTCTGGCCATTGAAACTTATTTAGGGCAAGACAGCGATGGGGTTATGGTGAAGATTAGTGGGGAGTCTGGTCATTTTATTGCATGTTTGGGTCAGTTTGGACAGTACAGTAGATTGGATGTTAGTAAGAATGGGGGCCGCATAAAGTAGACTTGGTAAAAGAAGTGACTGGGCAAGGGAGTATTTGGTGGATTGTATAAGAAATTTCTGGTTTCTGTACAGTAATCCAAGTTTTGGGTGAGTTTTCATTATGCACTGTTGGATGTGCAAGTCAAATTTCAGTTCATTGTCTATGATGGTGCCTAGTAATTTAGTATGCAGTTCAGATTTAATAATGGTATTATTAAGTGAGGTGATGATAAAGGGGGGGTTTGTGTTGTGCCAGTGTTCTAGGAAAGAAGTGGATGAGTTCAGTTTTTTTAGAGGTTAATAATAGCTGGTTATTGGAGACCCAAGTTTCAACAGATGAGACGATATTTTGGGTGAGTGCTAATAGATTAGGAACACTATGGGCAGTGGAGATAAGTGTGGAATCATCTGCATATTGTAATAGGGTAGAGCCCTTACAGGCAGAGTGTAGTTCATTTGTGAAAATATTGAATAAGACGGGTCCAGGATGGATGCTTGAGGGACTCCTGTGATAACTGGAGAAAGGGGGAGAAGACGGTTTGCCAGCAAACAGATTGTTGCCTACTTGAGAGGTTGCTGAAGAACCAGTTTACTGAGGAGCTGGAGAGGTTACATTCAGGCAGTTTATTTAGAAGTTTTGAGTGGGAAACTGTATCAAAAGCCTTTGAGAGATTGAGGAATAAGCGGAGATGAGCATGTTGTTATTGCAGGCCTTGGCTACTGCCTGGGTGAAGGAGAGTAAAGCTGTGGACATACTGTAGTGAGGCCTAAAACCGTGTTGGGTAAAGGTTGCTAGGTTATTGTCCAGCAAGTGTTTGATTAATTGGGAATGTATACATTTCTCAAGAATTTTCAAGATAGGGGACAGAATGGCAATGGGTCTATAGTTTGAAGGGTCGATGGAGTTTCCACCCCAATGTAGTGGAATTGTAAAAAAAGGATTTCCATATGTCTGGGACACAGATTTCATTAATAGATCTATTTATAAGTATATAGGTGGGGTAGGCAATCGACTCTGCAGCAGTTTTCAGAAAGTAAGAAGGTAGTTTGTCAGCTGAGGGAAAGCAGGATTTGAGCTTAAGCAAGAGAGGTTTGATGTAGGTAATGGGGACTGGTTTAAATGAGAAGCCGTTAGATGATGTTTTATTGAGGGATGGAGAAGGGGTAGAAGAAGTGTTGCTATTTTGTGTTAGCTTTTGGATTGTTTCTATGAAATAGTTGTTAAGGAGAGTGGCTGTTTCAGTCGTAGAGTTATGGGGGAAAGAATTATCGGGATACAGGAGTTTATTGATGGTAATTCAGAATTTTTTGGGATTATTTTGTGGGTTTGACTGGTTTGAGTAGAAGAATTTTTTTTTTATCATTGTTGACTATTTTTGTTAGGTTTCTGAGCACTTTATGCTGCTGAAGTAGGGGAGGGGATTCATTTTTAACCCATGCCTTCCATACGCCATCCCTTTTACAAATAATAGAGCAGGTATGTTTAGTAAGCCGGGGGCAAAAGTGGATTTTATTCTGATTTTTCTGGTACGAGCTAGTGAATCTAGTATGTCAAGGAAGATCTGACTGAAAGATTTGACAGCCTCATTTGGAGGGAGTTGATGAAGAAAAGACCAATTTATGCTAGACAATTTAGAGTTAAAAATAACTGAACAGAAGTTGGTGAGTTTACAAGTCTCTAAATAGGTGGTCTTTGAGTGGTTGGTGGAAGTATCTTTGGGTATAGGTGGGGAGATGGTCACTTAGAGAGTTTGATAGTGTCCCAGGGTTTGGTAAAGACTGCAATCTGAGGTGAGGATCCAATCCAGAGTAGGTCCAGTAGTGGTGGAGTTTTTGTTAAAGTGAGTAGTGGAGCTGATGAGTTGGTGGAAGGCATGAAGGTTGATGCAGTGGTTAGGGGATGTAGTTGTTAGCTTAGCCCAGTCTATGTTTACATCACCCAGAATGATCATCCCATAATAACATGTTCTCCAGGATAGGAATATTGTTCCCAGGGGAAATATAGATTGAGGCTATGGCAAATTTTTTGTGAGAGTTAATGTGACAGTTCAGTATGACAAGATCAGCAGCCTCAAAGCTGTGTAAAAAATGACAAATGGGGAGAGATTTGGTTGGTCTGAATAGAGAAAGGCAGCACCTCCACTTCTTTTTGTGATTCTGTCAGCACAAAATATATTATAACCTGGCGGTAGGATTTCACTGTTTGTGATATGTGGTTTTAGCCAGGTTTCTGACAGAGTTAGGATATGGGGGGAGGTGTTAGAAATCCAGGAGTGAAGTTCAGTGGTCTTGTTTACAAAGATTTGAATATTTAGAGAGTAGATATTTAAATATTTAGTAGAGGGAAGGGTGGTGAGATGAGGAGTTGGGGAGAGATCTGTGAGGTAAGAGGTTGTGAGCGAGGGTAGTGGATGGTCCTTGGTTAGGATGGATGTCACCATCCAAGAGAAGTGTATCTATGAAGAGAATAAGATATGAGAGTATAAAGATGTGAAGGTGAGTAATTAAAGAGATGTGGATAAATTAGATGTGAGTGGAGAGTGGTGATGTCAATATGAGTAATGGAGAGAGTGGGTGATTTTTTTTTTTTGTAGAATAATGAGATGTGATAAGTGGTTGATATGGAGAGCAGAAATAGAAGAGAAGTAAGCAGACATTTATGAAACATGATGAGGAAAGAGATTAGTCAGCTCAAAAGAAGTGTATATTTACAAGTATGTAAAAATCAGTATGAATGGAGAAAGTGAGTAAATGATTTAAATTGGGGTTATGACTGAAAGCAGGAAAGGACAGAGAGAGGAGAGATATATTTAGTTAGACTAGGAGGGAGGAAGGTTTAGGTAAGTGAAGGAGAGCAGTGCAGTTTGTTATTGGTGGAGAAAGCTGATAGGATGGAATAATCTTAAGATGTATGGTGCAGTAATTATAAATCTAGGGAAAGTGGAGGTGGGAATGGGGGTAGGTTAGAGGAGCAAAGTGAGCCCGAGCATAGCAAGGGTGAACAGAGCTGGCTGACCGGACATCAAGAGACAGCAGGATTTTCCAAAAACAACCAGTAAGCACAACCTTTTATATTATCTGTATTAAAAAACGAGAAACAGGTTTCTTGAGGTGAGTAGCTTATGGGAAGGATTAGTTAAAGAATGCACTTCCAAATATAATTCCAAATTGGTTGAATTATTCGAGTAAGAGGGCAGAGCAGGAAAAGTTCAGACAGGAAGTTAAGAAAGAAAACTAAGAAAAAGTATTTATGTGAAATAGTGGACTACTAACTTGGAAGCAATTTCAGGGACTAAAAAGGAGGGAGGGAAAGAACGGAAAGCAGTATAGAGTAAACTTGAGAAGTCAGGAGGGAGGGGGGAGCACAGAGCAAAAGACAAGTGCAGACAACAACAGAGGGGGAAACTAGAAAAAAAGGGAGTGAAATGCTATAGGAGCTGTTTGAAAGAGTAATTATATGTCTGTAGTAAAGGAAGGAAAAAATTATGAGAGACAATTTAGGGGGAAGGAAGGGGGTTTAGAGCTTCAGTGATCGGCAGCAGAAACTGGGGCTTTAAGGTGACCGATGTGCAAGAATAAAATTAAAGTTTAACCAAATACATGCAAGGTAATTCGGAAGAGAGGGTGCTTGGATTTATTTCACAGATGAGGAGGGTGTTTTCAGAAGATGTCAGTGTAATAGCAATCCAGCAGTTTAGTTGTATGTGGAAGGTAGATAATTGGGAGAGGTCACTTCCTAGGATAGGCAAAAACGAATAGTGAAGAGAGTATGAATAAACAACAATTGAGAGGAAAATGCTCAAATCCTTAGTATACAGTGAAGCTGTAAAATCCAGAAGAAAGACAAGGGATGAGACTAATGATAAAAAACTAAGCACACTTTAAATATTGCATTTAGGCAAATGTACATTAAATCTACTTAAATGTAATGTAACAGCCTAACTGCCATAGTATAATGTATCAAGGTATAATAATTGCACAGTACAACAAATAAATATACAAAAAAGCAGTTCAATAGACTGAAAATCTGTGTATAGTTCAGTGCAAATAAGTACATGCTAAAAGTGCAGTCAATATGCTAAGTAGACACAAAATAGAACAACAAATAAATAGTATCACCACCAAATAAGTATCCAGCAGGCAAAGAGGTAGATTAAACAAAGGCTAGGAGCAGTTATAAACAGTAATTCTTTCATGTAGCATTTGGGGAACAAAAGATAAGTAACCACAGTTTTGTAACGTAGCAGAGTGGCAAGAACAGGCAAGTGTTGACAAAGTCCTGCTATGAGTGATTGTATTGTATGCACTTTTAATATCTTAAAGCAAATTAGCTGGCCAATGCAAAAAACAATTAACAGATGACCCAAACAGCACAAAAGTATACACATGATGTAAATAACAGGCCAAAAGACAGAAATATAAAGAAGAAGGTCATCAGACATCCTTTTCATCAGACATCCTTTATAATGGATGCTAGCAATAACTGGCTCACCAGCCCACGAGACGTCAAAGGCAGCAGCTTCTAAATGAGGAAAACCCCACTGAAGCTGTACTGCACTAGACACAGCCTGCAATGAAAGAAGAAGGAAAGCTCACCCAAGAAGTAAAAGCAGCACTAGGGTACATGAAGTCAGGTGAAAACCACAGGCTCAGATTAGGTCATCTCAGATATAATCAATATGGGGAGAGTTAGGGGAGAAATGGCTCCTGAGGGAGAGAAAGGCATATCCTAGATGACCGGAAAATAAGTATACCAGTGTCAGTGTACTAGAAAAAAAGGAACATTCACAACTGTCGACAGCATGGAGGTATCAAACTCCTATTAAACTGCATGACATCCTGCAAAGGGTGATTGATAAATAAAAATGCATAGTAGTATTAAGATGGGAGATGAACAGTTGTAGTTCAGATCAGGATACAGCACAAGTGTCCCAATGTTTGCAGTGAGACAGATACTAGAGAAGAAGCTACAGACGAGGAAAGAATCAGGCTGGGCATTTCTATACTTGCTGAAAGCTTATGACAAGGTCCCAAGAAGGCTGATTTGGGCATTCCCGGAAACAATGGTAGAATTTGTGCAGGCTATGTAGAAGTTCCCAGTGACACAAGTACAAGCAGTTTTCAGGCTCATAGCAGGGTTCTAAGAGGGTGTGGGCATGCATCAGTGTTCTGCTCATTGCTGTTCATACTGACTATTGACTGCATTAGTGAACAGGTTGAAGTGGAAAGATCAATAAAGTTGCTATATGCAGATGATGTGGCATTATGGGCAGACTCTGAACAAGACCTTCAGCAAAGGATGAGGGACAGAATGCAACACTGAAGGTGCACAAGATGAAACTGAGCATTGAAAAGAGAGCGATAATGACAGCAAATGGGCACATTAGAAGAAAATGTAAATGGAGACAGAATGGAAACTACTGGGACAAGTTAACAGCTTCAAGTACCTGGGAGGGGTAACTGAGGAGAAAGGAAGTCTGTATGATGAGATCAAAGCTAGAAGCAGAGGGATTGCAGCAATCTAGCACAGGGTGCCAGGGGTAGTGTGTGACAGAAGAATGTCAAAGAAGCTGAAACGTAAGGTATAATAAAAGTGGTGTGAGCAGTCCACTGCATTGTGCAGAAACCTGGATAGTGAAGGCAGAGCAGTTGAGGAAACTAGAAGTGGTGGAGATAACGTTTCAGAGATGGGTGATAGGATGCACACTGTGGGACAGATGAAAAAATGAGGACATCAGAGCAGAAGCCTAAGTAGCTCCAATTACAGAGATGATCAAAGAGAACAGAATATAGTTGTTGGGACATAACTGCAGAAAAGCAGAAGACAATCTGTTCAAGTAGCTTTGGGACAGACAGGAAGAAGGGAAGGGGAAATGAGGGCATCCAGTAAAGAGACAGATGGATTGTGTAAGAGAAGACCTGCAACCATACCTCTCAACCTCTTAGAGCAAGAAATCTGGACAAAGGCCAAAAATAGGGACAATTTTTAAATATTGCTCCTACAAACTTAGAAAGTTGATAGAATGACAGGTTTTGCATTAGCATGAATTTTTCTGAGGGGTATGAAGTCTGAAACTCAAATATATATCATTATTTTCTAACTTCAGCCTTTAATGATTTGCCACTAGTTTGCCAGAAAACCACAATTTTATAAAAAATGAACCAAAAATATGAGGCAAAATCTGGTCATTCTGTAAAAATCTGTACAGCTGAGAGGTATGCCTGCAACAGTCATGCATGATGTCAAAGAAAGTAGAGTGGCACTGAATCGAGAACATTTTAAATGACGATGATTCCATGTAGAAAATCTGAAAAGGGGTTAATGATGATGCTTTTGAATCAGCAAAATCTCAGTAAAATCTCTCCTGAAAATGATAGAATGTGCATTGCAACACAGAGTATGAAACACTTGCAGTGATATACGTCATATTGTAAAGTGACCTAATGCAGTTTAGGTACCTATTTAAACCAGCATAATACAATTATTCTTGGGAAAAAATGCTGCATTTTAAATAAGAGCAGTCACTTTACTGGCAGCAGTCATGCTACTGCACTTACAAAGTGTCAGTGCATTGGGTGGTCATGTAACCAACATCCCATTAATAGTAAGGTAGAGCTCAATACAGGAGTAAACTCAGGTTGCCACTACTCTCCTATCTCCTGCATCACATATGAACCTGTTGAAAGAGGAGATAAAACAGAAATAGAAAAAAATGCAATATATTACTACATATGTCTTGCCTACATCAGTGTTAAGAGCATGTCCTGACCTCTATAGCTGGCAATGTTTGCCCTTACCAACAAGTGATTCTATGAGAATTCGCCCTGAACAAAATGCTGGTAGAGGTTGCACATCTGCCAAATGTGGGAATTATGGGAATAGCCTGGGAAGTGAACAGACACACTGAATAAAATGCCATGTACAACTGCCATTTGGTATGCAATGATGGATTGGTAGCACTTCTGCTCACTATACCATGCACCAAGTGGAGCTGGCTGGGCCTTGATGGCAAGCTGGATACAATCAGTGACCTTCAAAATCTCAAAGAAATGGGTAAAGTTGCAGAATGCTAAAATAATGGATAGTGTTCAGCAAAGAGGTGGATAGATTGTGTAAGACAGGACCTGCAACAGTCAGGTATGACTGTCAAAGAAGGAAGGAGAGTGGCACTGAATCGAAAGACATGGTAACAGCTGACACAACATTAACTGCTCTGCCCTCACTGAACAGGGTTATGTGCCATAAAGAAGTACTGGTCACACCACTGTTTTTGTACACTTTAGTTCTTTGGCATTCTTCTGTCATATGCTACCTCTGACAGCCTGTGTCATTAGGTTGCAGCCCCTTTGATTCTAGTTTTACCTCCTCATTCAGACTTCTTTTCTCCTCAACCATGCCTCCCAGCTCCATGAAGCAATTAACTTGTTCTAGAATTTTTCCTTCTATCTTACTCCTTAGCTTTTTTCTGATATCCTCCATTTGCTGCCATTATAAATGCCTTATCTGTAATCAGTTGCATTCCATTTTCCTGTCCTTTGCTGAAGTTCTTGTTCAGGGTCTGCCTGTTATGCCACATTATCTGTATATAGCAATGTTGTTGATCTGTTTTCTCATATAGTTTATCATCATTATGAGCAACAGTGGGCTCTAAGCTCAACAATGATGCACAACTATTCTCATGGGGTACCCCTCTGTGAGTCTGGACACTGTTAGTACTTTGGTCTTTGTATGTACCTAGCCTGCACTAATTATACCAATGTATCTGAGACTGATCAAATCAACTTTCTTGGGACCTTGCCAAGTTTTCACCAAGTCTAGGAATGTCCAGTTGGATTCTTTCCTTATCTCTCGCTTCTTCTCAATTATCTTTCTCACTGCAAACATCACATTGGTTGTTCTGCATCCTGATCTGAGTCTGAACTGCTTGTCTTCCATCTTTCTTTCTTTCTACTATTCTGTGTCTTCAGTTATCAGTCACCCTCTCGCTAACTTTCATGCAGTGTGTCAGGAGTGTTATACCTCTATAATGTCCACAGTTGTGACTATCCCCTTTGTTCTTGTGTATACTGGCACTAATATGCTTATTCTTCAATCATTTGGGATGTGCCCTTCTCTCCATACTGGAAAATATTAAAGGGGATCACGTTACATATATGATAAAAAATAAAGTTTTAAAGGCTATTTACAAAAATGTTAGTTCATAAGTAAGTAGTAGGCTTGCTGCCATCATGGGTCATTTTTAAACCTGACTAATTTCCCTCATATGCAAGAGTCAAACCATGCACCCTGTGCTGGAGGTAAACACTCTAACCATTATGCCACACTCCCATCACTGTAGTGTAAATGCATGTAGTGAAGAATATACATTTACACTCCATGAAGTTGATATTACTGGTTGAATTTATATGTTTATGCAGTTGATGTTGCTGAAATACTTAATCAGGGTAGCCTAAGGAATATTTTTATTAACTTGTATAACTATATGTTGTTGCTTACTCTCTCTTAATAAGACAATCACATCTATTTGCTTCAGACAACTGTTTTCTTGAATTTGTAAAATTGATTTAGTAATGCTTTGTGCCTATTCCACAAGAAGTTTCATAACGTGTCTCTCAGGCTAGTAAATTCAATTTAGCATGCTTGTGTACTTAGGGTCCATATGAATTATACTATAGATATTGCTGTGTGAGATTTTTTTGAGCAGGACTTCTCCAAAATCAGGATATAAAAATATAGACATTTTGGAAAGGCTATTCTATATGTGGAATTCAGGAAGGTATAAGCAAGTTATAGATTGCCTAATCATGTGTGTTAATAGCAATTTGTTAAATGAATGCCTCTGGAAATGATTAGCTACAAGGGCGAAGATGAAGTATAACATGGAGGGAATGGTGATGTAAGTTTGTGGTGACTGTAAATGCAGTTTATCCTGGAGTGGCATAGGGAGGGAATGGGAGGGAGTGATGTGGGATACCAGAACAAAATATTATGAAGATCTCACTCAAGGTCTAGCTGCTCAGCACCAATAATCCACAGTGAAAATGAAAAAAACTGCAGCAGACACTGAGGTTGAAAAAACTAAATGGATAATAGAGCTTTCAGCCCATAGATATCCAGGGCAAAATTAGGTCATATCAATGAAACCCGCCCTTAAGAATCGGCGGGTGCAATACTGAATTGTGATTGGATTACATTAGGTTTAAATTTAAAAATGCCAAATACACAACTTGTCTGATGAAGGGCAGGTGCCTGAAAGCACTTATCTCTGTGTGGATTTTTCATCTGTACTTTTATTGTTTTATATTGAGTAATTAAACAGTTTATTTTAGTGGTGGTCTGCTACAGTTTTTTCATTTTCAATGTGGGATACCAATAAGGAGCTATGTGATTCAATCAATTAGGATATGATAAGTGCAGATGTGAAAGCTGCACCCAAACCTGATTAATTTATTTAAGAGAAATATTATACCACTGTTTTAACAAACTTTTTCACAATACTTTATATTTTAAATAAGTTAAGCAAAACCTATTACAGCCTGCACTTGTTAGAGAACTCAGACTGTGCAGAGACTTTCAAGAGCTGTATAAATATTATATCCTATGCAGGTTTACATTCATCTGTTATAAAACTCTCGTGAAAACCCTATAGATTACTATGTATTAAACTGCAGGAGATAAGGTAAAATGAAGAATAAACTAACCACTTTGTTTAAACAGTGAAAGGGATGTGTTACAACTCAGGAGAGATAAAGAATGAAAACTTCCAATTACTGTGTACATGGAGCATGACACTTCAAGTATGAACAAAGTGAAACAACAGAATAAAAGTACGTAACTGTGTAATTTTCTTTAATTGGTGAGTCAGTACCACCTCTTGAGATATGAAGGGGTGTAAACAGAATGTTATGCAACTGTTCATTAGTAAAGCTCTGCTCAGCAGGGCAATCCATATTCCTTATTGTCTTTTCTCTGACCCCCCCCCCCAATTTGCTTAACAATATCTTATAGCCAAAAGTGTTTGGTGGGGAAAATGTCAAAGTTCAGCTTTATGTATTTTATGTTCCATGCTTTTGCTGCTCCTTTGAATGGCTGTGCAAGCACTTTACCTACAAGGAAGAAAAGAGGGAAACATTACCCAGTGATGCTTTGCTGGCAAAGCTTTAAGCATCTGCCATGTGCATTCCTGCCTAGACAAACTTCAGGAAGAACTAGTCTGGAAAAGCATAATAAATGTTCAATTATCACTGAAAATTTCTGTTTCGATAAATTAGATGAACTAAATCAATGCCACACAGAAAGGTATGCAGAACATTGCCTGTGCCTATGGATCACATAAAATGTCTGTAGGACCTTGAATTTTGACACAACTGAATGTATAATATAATATTGACTACAAAACTTGAAATCGATACCATAGTGCTTCAGCAGTATTATAGATATTTTATATGTAGTTTTACTATTGCAACATTTAACAGAGTATACTACATTATACATCCTACAACTTCAACTATTTCATAAAGTAGGTAAATACCACCTCCATGTGGCCCACATATTGACAATAAATTGGACTAATCATTGGCAGTTGGTTTAATACTTACCTGTATTGCTGTGGTGGGAATTTAATCAATATAGTTGTGTGCTAGGTTAGGACCACAGGGGCTTTTTTATGCCTAGCCAGGCATCCCAAATCTCTGACAACTTCTGGCACCCTTGATAAGTGTAAGCAGGGGCTTTGGAGATGAAACATTTACAAGCAGGAGCTTGGGAGATGAACTATTTACAGGCTGCTTGTGTCCACTAGAGACACGGGTGCCAATCTTTGGATGGATTTCCTGTTCCCTATCCAATTGTCCAAGTTACTCTTCAGTTGGGTTAGGGAGGAACTCTTCTTCAGATAGATGGGAAGCCTGTTCCAGAGAAAGGGTGTCTCTGGGATACATACCTGTATCTCCAGCAGGCCCTATTTATATCACAGGTAAGGTTTAAGTCTTTAGAACAGGTAATTCTTGTGCTGTTTGTTTTGTGCATGTGCAGTAGGTTCATAAAGGTTGGGTCTGACAATGCCTTGTATGCCAGGCATAAATCTCATTCAACAGTCTGTAAAAGACAGAATACAGTGATAGGTCTTTCAGGCTGTCTGCATAGGACATGTTACTTATACCCTATATTCTTTTATCGATGAACCTTTGTGGACTTTCAAGTTGTTAGATGTGCCTAAATGGTGTACTGACACCCTTTGTATAGGTATCTGTAAAATGGATTCAAGCCCTACATCACCTGTCCTTTTTATCTAAATTCATCTCACTTACCCTTTGTGCCACAGAGAAATTACATGCTCCAATATTTTGCAGTATTGAATGGGGCTACTATAATGGCCAGTTGAGGATTTGCAGTCATCATGCTCAATTCAGTTATGAGAGCAGTAGCCAATCCATATGAATTTAAGAAGGATAAAAATGATACCACTATTTAACACACATCCTGAAACTAATTTACCTATTAACCAAATTAAGAAAACTGTACTACAGCCTGAGTTTTTAGAGAAACCAGAATATGCTAGGATTTTAGAGAACTGTATGCATATTACATCCTACATGGGTTTACTTTCATCTGTTGTAAAACTCTTTTTAAAACATTAAAGACTACAATGTAGTAAAATTGCAGGGGATAAGAACAGAAAATAAAGAATTAATCAGATTCTTTGTTTGAATGGTCAAGGGGAGATTTATAGCACATGGGTATGAGTTGTGAGAACCTCCATTTACTATATACACAGACCATAATGATTCAAGAAAACCAAGAGCTTAGCAAAACACAACAATACAACATAATACAGTTGGTAGGTTTGAACCATTTCCTGAGTTATGTGTGGAGGTCAGCAGTTTGAGTAAGATGCTGTTCCTTAGTAAAGCTAAACAGGAGTACTATATTTCTTATTGCCTTTTCGTTTTCCACTTTTGATTTATAACTGATACTCATATAATGTGAATGCAAAGACGTATGTTGTTCTTCCAATTAAATGCTGAGAGAATGTGAGACTCAGAATATTCCTAGGGTTAAGACCTACATATGTTTTCAATGGGACACTAGAAAACGGCATGGATATCTTGCAGAAGATGTCAAATTTCTGCAGGAACTATTGCAAATGACTGTCATTTATATAAAATGTGTGAACATATGGGAAACTAAGCAGCCCAAAGAGTACAGATCTGTTACATAAAAGATACAAAATGCACATCGTTAACTGAACTCACATACCAGATGAAGCTATTTGTAAGTACAATTAACAACTAATAATAATAATAATAATAATAATAATAATAATAATCATGGGCAGCCAGCAAAGCAGAATATTACAGTTCACCATGACACTGTTACTACAGCCAGCAGAAAAATAACAGAGAAAAATATTCCTAGGATAATGACCTGTGTAAGCCTTCAATGAAACACTGAAAGAGATATGAATTTCTTATAGAAGATATTGTACTTTTGCATACAGCATTGCCAGTGATTGTACACCTAAAAAATGCATGAATCACATCAGATGTGCAAGTGAATAAGATAATAAGCAGCCCAAACAAGCACACATCTGCTTAAAAAAAGGATTTAATATGGACATAATTGACTGAACTCATAAGACAGCTGATTTTATGTGTAAATAATATGATAAGAACAGTCAAGCAAGTCTTTCAAGAGAGTAATAGTGGCTTCACTTCAGACAGTATAATTTGAAATAGTTTAACTTGCACTTACTTTTTCTGTTTCTGCATGAAAAAATATATAGTACTGCAACAGCAATTTCTTACCCTATTTCCTCTCTTCTCTTAACTGCCACTGACGACTGAAAAATAGATGTCTTAATCATTCCCTTAAAAAGGATCTGCTGCTCCAGAAGTTGATAATTGCATCTCTTAATTAAGAGACTTCCGGCACTGTTTGCAGCATATATCCAAGGGCCTCATTAAGCACTTTAATGTGTTAATAAACTTCCTGACAAACACAGCTACAACTTCTTTTGACCTGCACATTTTTTATTTAGTCATTTATGGCATCAAGCTCACTGTATTGACATCAAATGTAAATAATGAAGCACTGAATTAAAAGGATTTTAGAAGCAAACTAGAAACCACTGCACAAAAAAATTGTATGACTGATGTATGTAGTTTACTTTATTTTAAATTTGATTACAGAGAAAGTACGCTGATCAAAACTGACAATCTGGAAGTACTTGTAGTCCACACTGAGCTTCCACATGTACAGCAAGTGCAAACAGCCAAAACACTCTGGATATGCAAAAACAAATAATGACCAGCACTCCTTATGAGAAATTCAGTGTATACTTTAATAATTCAGCAATTCAATAACAATTTTAGTATAAAAATTACACTAAAATAAAATTAACAAACCAGTTTTGGCCCTATGGCCTTCCTCAGTGTGTTAAAGCAAAATAAAATTTGCATTCATTAAACATAGTATATATATATATATATATATATATATATATATATATATATATATATATATATATATATATACTCAAATCAGAATGATTAAAAAAGACCTCCCAGTTTGATAATCCATTTTTTTCTTTTTTATTAAGAATATTATGCCAACCAGCTTTCAAATTCTTATTACATAGAATTTTGCCAATAACTACAAACTTACAGTAAATTGTGCAGTGGGATGTTTGACAGTGTGTTTATATAATATATTGGAATGGCATTTATTCCTGATATTTTTTAAATGTTTTGAAACCCATAGTCTAAAAGGTTGTGATGTCTGACCAATACGAATAGCTGAGCATGTACATGCAAGTAAATAGATGGCCCAATTAGTTCCACAATTAGCAACTATATTAATGTTAAATATTTTAGAAGTGTTTTTACTTGAAAATTTCTTTGTCTTGACCACATATTTACAAAAAGTACAGTGGCCACATGGAACACAGTCCAACAATAGGCCCCCTTCTAGTGTCCCCTGAAGTATACTCTTGTCTTGTGTCTTGTTTGTAGTGATGAAAAAATGTCCCTAGTGTCTTACCTCTTCTGAAAGAAAAGTGACATCTAAACCAAGAAAATGACTTAATCTATCACCAATAACTCAGAAAGTAAAACCACTGCACAAAGTTCAAAATGACTGTAATTTTATTAAATACAACTAAAATAGACAGCACTTTCGCTCTGTATGCTAAAGAATCATCAGAGTCAAAGTCAAACACTAAATGACTTCCTATATACTGACTAAGTACATACATTGTTTCCTGTCTGTTCTGCTTTGAAAACATGTTTAAAAAAAAAAAAGCAATGGGCAGGATTCACGAAGGCTTGCACGGAGTGTAAGAGATGTGTAAGACTCCATGCAAGCCTCGCGATCCAGGAACAGCTTGAAACTCCGTGTAAGAGACCAGCTAAAACGTCTCTTACACGGACTGGGCATGGATATGCTAAATACCTCACTTGCAGCCAAAAGGCATGCAAATGAGGTAGCGTAGCGATCCACGAAACAGAAAGCAGCCCGTGTAAGAGCCGTTTTAGCTGCAGAAATGTACTCAGTTGACAATTGAGTAAGTTTCTGCAAAAATCACAATGGAGCCATGTCAGCTCCAAATAAAGGGTGCATATGTGTCAGGCAGCATTCCAATGGCCAAATATGTGGCCATTGGCAAGATACCCTGATGCAAATATGAGAAATAAATATATATTTTTTTCGGCAATCGCCGGTGTTTAAACGCAGCGCAGCCCCGCGCAAATGGGTTGCGCTGTATAAAACATAAAAATGAAGGTTATAAACCCACAAATGTGGGTTTTATGCAATACATGGATTTACAATGCAGGGACCAGCAGACCAAAAACAACATGGCCACCGTTTAGTGGTTGATAAGGGGGGAAGCTGAGTCTAAGACATGTAACTAAGCATTAGTAGGCAATCTGATGTAAATGAGGGTTAGGATACTGAATCCCACTGTCACATAGCAAATGAGCACATTATGAGTAGTGTAAGAGATACATAAGGGGGAGGATTAGCGTAGGAGATAGGTGATGTCACAGGGGGGAATGGTAGAAAGAAATGCAGTTCATTGGAGGTCAGTGTTACATGACAGATGTCAGACACAGATCATGGAAAGAGGAGTGCCATAAGATAAGCATGGGAAAGTCAAGAAATGGAAGGTTTACACTGTTACTTACACCAAAGTTTCTTGTTGGGCGTGCATGCGCACATGTGTGTGCCATGAGGTGCGGGTAGGACAGTGTGTGCACGTGTAAGGCAGACTGAGCATGTGGGAGCGTGTTGGTAGACTTGTAAGACTGTTTGCGCTAGTGTGCGCGCGTGTAGGGCAGACTGAGCATGTGGGAGCCTGTTGGCAGACTTGTAAGACTGTTTGCTCTGGTGCGCGCGCGCTTTAACATGAATAAGTAGATTCTGAACTGTGTAAGCATGTGTGCGCACATGTAAGCCACTGTGAGGGTGTTTCTGCTGGCATGCACGTTGCTCCCCCCTGAGGAAACAGAAAGGAAAAATGAAGCAACAGAATTAGTAGGAAGCTAGCAGGGAATACTGCTGGAGCTAGCAGGTGAAAACAATTAGAAGCAGGCAATTACACAGGCAGAATAGCAGCTCAGCCAAGCACTTAAAACTCTGCAAACAGCAGTGCAGGATGTATCTCTCAAGAGACACTGCAAGACAGGAGTAAGCTATTAGAAGTGAAAACTGAAAAAGCTGAACTCAGAGCAGAAATGCTAGGGGCTGCCATAGCTGTCATAAGGAGACATAGGCGACTTGCTGAGGGTGGTGACAATGCAGATGGTGCTAGACAACCCACAGTGAGGAGACGGAGAAGAGTGTACAGGCCCAGGGTCACCTACCACGGGTTACATGAGCTGGAGATAGTAAAGCACTATAGAGTGGACAGAGATCTCCTGCAGCAAATTGTCAAGCTGTGCAGGCCACGCCTCACACACAGAACCAACAGAGGGGAACCCATCCCAGTGGAAACCAAGGTATGTGTTGGCCTAAGAATACTAGCAACAGGTACCTTCCAGAGACCAACTGGTGATATGATGGGGATGTCACAGGCATCAGCCTCCAGGGTACTGCACCAGTTCCTGGATGCCATGTCAGCACATGTCGGTGATCATGTATACTTCCCCAATGCCCGTGAGGTATTGGCCAGCAATATGCGTCTCTTCCAGCAAATAGTGGAATACCCTGAGGTAGTGGGTGCAATAGACTGCACGCACATACACATCAAAGCACCAGCCGGTGAGCAGGGTAGGGCCTACATTAACCACAAGGGCTTCCCCTCCATCAACTGCCAGGTCGTGTGTGATGCCCAGGGCATAATAATGAATGTGTGTGCTGGCTGCCCTGGGAGCTACCATGATTCCCATATCTGGCATTTGACGCAGCTATACCAGACATTTGCCAATGGGGACGTCCCACACGGACACATAGTGGGGGATGCAGGTTATGCACTGGAGCCGTGGCTGATGACACCCATCAGAAACACACACACACCTGAACAGGAACGCCATAATGAGGCACACGCACAAACACGTAATGTTATAGAGCGTGTGTTTGGGCTGCTCAAGTCATGGTTCCGGTGTCTGGACACATCTGGTGGAGCCTTGCAGTACTCACCAACTGCATGTACCCAAATTGTCAGCGTATGTGCTATGCTACATAATATGATCTTGCGAAAACAGCTGCAGCAGGACTAGCATAGCGCCGGGCCAAACAGCCCTCCACCATTGCCAAGGCCATCACAGGCAGAGCATGACTCAGAGGAGGAACAACCTGAGCCTGCCCCAGTAGGCAGAAGGAGGCATGCCCAGTATGCCCTGGCCATGGCAAAGAGGCAATGCATAGCACATGCACTGGCTCAGTAGGAAACCTGGGAATAATATCCCTCTCTGACTCACTCATATAATAACATGGATGCCTAAAATGACATAACCTGCTCTCAAACATGTACATGGAGGGTAATATGTGCATCCGACAGAGGCAGCCCTGCAGCACCACCTGAGGCATGAATGCCATGTGTTAAGTAATGTAACACCATGTACTATATGCACACTTGAGGACCCTGACTAACATCCACCCTCACCAAGCATGATGCCACAATATGACGATGGGATCATCAATTGCAATAATTGGCTGAAGTAATGCATTTAGTCAAAGGGAGCCAATGTGTGCCAGCCTGGGATGACATGCTGAGCATGACATGATGCTCCACCTGCTAGAGGTGTCGTGCACCTATCAGTCCAGGCCTCATGGATACTGGCAAAGGCTGTCAGTACCCACAGCGTGCCCTGAATAGGTAAGGCTCAAAACACAAACCCACCACCATAGGTACCACAAGGGATAAGAACCTAGATGTAATGCTACCCAATGCCAGAGGTCTAAACAGCAAGGTGTGTACAGTGTAAAAGCACCCAGTATGGAGAATGTTGATATCTGTCCTGTAACAGAAAACTGGGTCAAGGCTCACAACAGCACCCTAACACTACCAGGTTACACCTCATACTGTGCTGTACAGCCTCAAAACATGGAACAAGCTACAAAAGGAGGGTGACTAGCAATAATTGTCAAGGATAACCACACCCCCATGTTGGTACCACAACAAGAAGCAGCATGGACTAGCCATGGTCAAGTAACAGTGGCTAAAACTGCTTCCCAGTATATAGCCTGCTACAGACTACTGTCCTAACACCAGGAACTGCACCTGGCCTATGTTGGAATACATGAATATATCAAGCCCCCAAACCACATTATATTGGTTGACTGAAAATACCCAGACATACACTGGGAGCATTATACTAGCACCAACACTGTAGGAGAAAAGTTCCAAGAATCCGTAAACCAAAATGCCCAGGAACAACGTACCACTCCCACAAGAGGGGTAAGCATACTGGATGTGATAATCAGCAACATGGGTACTGGATGGCAAGATGAGAAGTGTATCTCTCACTGGTAAGACCAGACCATAGAGTAATCACACCAGATATACACATCCTGACCACAGTCCCTGGCCAGAAAACCACAGTGAAAAACATGTGTAAAGCATAAGTTGCACCCCTCCAAACTGATGTGGAATCCATTAAAGGCCCTGTGCAGGTGCAAAATATGGGACACACCACAGAACCTGTTATACAGGCATTCCATGAACACAGCCAGGAATGCTCGGATTATGCAATCACAAATAACAACAAGACACAATGCCATACATGCAGGCATCTGGCATGCTGGACTCCAGCCATTACCAAACCATGCAAGAGAAGGAGGAAGCTACTACATGATAGAGAAAGCTTAAAAAGGGAAGTAATCACTGATCACTAGTACGGCAATAAAATATGTCCACACATACAATCCACTAAGGCCAGCTACAACAAGTAGAATCTGTGAATCCTGAGGCAATGTTACACCTGCCCCAAGTACACAGACAACCCTCAACTCCCCCCAATAAATACAAATATATGTGAGAGATGCAACCATTTATCCAAACCGGAGGCAGAGGTCCCTCAACTCAGTACTGTCAAAACTAGTCAGGAGGAGAAGGTAACCACACACACCACAAACCCAGTCCCACATAGACCTATCACAACTGCAAATCAAACACATAAACACAGAAAAACATTCCTGGAGGCCCTAACTACAAACACACCACACCAACAGAGGCCTCCAAAGCAGACCCCCAAGCAACCACAACCTCCAAACATAGCACATGCAACACATAGTACACAAAACTGGTGTGCCAGTCACAAGCCAGAAGGAGAAACAACATGCCTGATATAGTTGTAATAGGTGACTCTATAGACAGACACACTGCTGTCCCACTCACCAGACTGAACAAGGGAAAGGGTACAGTAAGCTGCTGTAGGCTGCTACAATACGCCACATAACACAAGTACGCAGGTCACCCCAAAGCAAGTAGAAATATGATGCAGTCATTGTCCATGCTGGTGTGAATGACCTGAGATGTACCTCCCTGGACTACATGAAAAGAGACGTGGCACAATTACAGCTGTTAGTCCAAGAGGATCTAATGTCTGTCTGCTTGGGATGTCATGCATGACAAGCCATGCTGCTGTTCCAGGGATGGCTTGCACGTGTTACCCCTGGGCGTCTGGATATTGGATAAGGCTTTTGCCACCTCCATAGAGCTGTACGTAGGCAAGGCTGAAAAGACTAACCCACCTCTCTAGAAAACATAAGTGGTAAGAAACATAAGGGTAATGCTGACCAATGCCAGACGTGTAAACCGCAATATGCATGCTCCTGAGGCCCTCCCCAGTATGGAGAACATCGATGTCTGTGCAGTGACATAAACCTGCTGCAAGCCTACTGACAGCACACCAGCACTACCAGGTTATACCTCATATCATGCGTTATGGCCCTAAAACCTGGACCAAAACATAAAAGGAGGGGGAGTATCCATATGCAGCACAGACACCCGTACGTCCAGGTAACTGACATTGCACGAAGCATCGGAGACCACCCATGTGCACCTAACCGTAGTCAAAACTGCTGTACAGTCTGTAGCATGCTACAGACCACACTCTCACACACAGGAACCCCACCCAGATGTCCTGAAGACACTGGACAGTATGAATGTCCCACCAAATACCAAACAAGGTACTCACAAATTACCGCATAGGTGGTAAACCATTATGTATGGAAGGAGTAATCAGGGACCTAGGGACACAAGTGGACAGTAACCTGTTATGTGACACTCACATTGCCAATGTGGCTAGGAAGACTGTCTATATTGGACACCGTATCATGAAAGGATTCACATCTACGTCAACAGAGGTCATTGTGCCCCTGTACTGTTCTCTTATCAGACCCATAATCTAATACAATGCCTCATTTGGGATGTACCTTACCTGACACCTGCAGCGGTTAGAAAGACCTCAAAGGTACCTCACCAAGAGGATAAAGGGTCTCAGATATATGTCATATGCTGCATGGCTGTAGACACCCCAGCTGAATGCAGTCACATACTGCCTACACAGAGGCATTGTATGTCTATTGTACAAGGCCATGTCCAACACAGGAGTAATGGACATGCTCCACCCCAGAAAAATCAAGGCCATTGGAGCTGTGAGAGTGACAGATGTCAACCTCAACACATAATGAAATAGGATGTGCTGGAGGGACAGATACATAATCCAGAGGCTCCCCACACCCTGGAACAGGATCCCACACCATGTTAGGCATAGCCCATCACTGACACTCTTCAACAGGAATATTGCCAAGTAGATGGATGATCATAGATGTACACAGGGGGTCTTCACTGTGTCACGTCCAGACAAAGGCACAGTAAAGTAAATCATACATGGCCATAATATTCACATAACAAGGGGCGGCGAAAGACACACACACTCTGGCTAGGCTTACAAATGCCCTAGGGTGGATAGCCTAGTATGAACCTATGAACCTATGAAGATACAAATTGTACAGGACACTAAGGATAATCCCAAGGCTTACTCAACTGATGGTAGGAACCGTGTTGGGAATTCACAGATATGATCTGAATCACACAAATATTACAAACAACATACCAAACACACACACATATTGCCAACATACAACCTGACAGGTGCAGTGCAAACCCCCCCCATCAGAATGCAAAATATCTATCCCAGCAGACTGCTGGCCCCCTGACATTGCAGATGCTGAGGTAACAGCCATCATCTACAAAGCAAAACACACAGCAGCAAAGGTATGTGATGGTGTCCTGGGCTGAGGCCAACATGGACTCCAAGAATAATGGAATGCCAGATCACACTACTGCCCAATGTCAGCCTTACCACAGGATATGTACCCAAAGACCAGTGTACAACAACAGTGGTCCTTCTCAACAAAGGTGTTGCCTGAATGGATACTGCAAACCACCACCCCAGAATCCTGACAAGCTTGGTCTGCACAGCTATGGAAAGGATCAGCATGTACCACAGACATAAAGATATCGGGGACCTACTGACACTGGACCCTACCCAGTGTGGCTTTCTTAAGTGCAGATCCTGCCCCTAAACATGTTTGACCCATTTGAAACAGTCATTAAGGTCATTGATGAGGGCAATGTGGTCCACACACCGTAGCTGGACCTTGCCAATGCTTCCATACAATACCCTACGTGTTCAGTATAGATATGCTCACCAGCTTAAATATAAACCCCTATGTCAGTAGAGGGGTTGCAAACCAAACCAAGGACAGAACTGACATGGTCAGACATGCTGCAGCCATGTCAAACTACAAACCAGATAAAAGTGGCATCCCACAAGGCTTGGTTTTGGGACCTCCCTCGTTTGGTATATATGTCCAATAGGTACAGGCCAACATGGAAGGACTGTGTCTGAACATGTTTGCAGAGGACTACAAACTGCCCACCATATCTGACCCCCCAGCTGACACAAGCATCCCACAAAAGGGCCACATAGAAACAGACAACTGGTGCCATAGCCATGTCAGCAAGCTAATTGCAGAAAAGTGTATAGTCAACCCCCATGGATATACAGTAAGTGCCCACCAATTACCACATAGGTGGTAACCCATTATGTACGTAACATGTAATGAGAGACCTGGGGACACAAGGTGATAGATAAACTGCATTGGACAAACATGTGGCTGTAGTGTTCACAGAAACATACCATATACCCACCTAATCATGAAGGTTGTCAGATCTAGATAAGGGGAGGTCATTGTGGCTCTGCAGTCATCCTTCATCAGTGTTACAATTGACTACAATAGCCCCTGTGGGATGTATCTCAGCAGACACCTCCATCAACTGTAAAGTCCCCAACAGTACCTCACCAGGAGTAGCAAAGAGCTTGAACAGATGCCATGTGTTGCCTGATTAAACAAACTGCAGCTCCACACACTGCCATACTGCCCACCCAGAGGCAAGCTGTGCCTGATGTATAAAGCCATGTCCAAGCTGGAATCAATGAACATGCTGCACCTTGTGCAATCTGAATGGCAGTGAACTATGCACATGAGAGACCTGAACCCCAGCACTGACATACATAGGACAAGCTGTACTGCATGATCCATAACACAGAAGCCACCCCCACTCATGAGTAAACCCCCAGTACAGGTTATCCATAGAGTCACTCATCGATTCACCTCAAGAGGAATCGTGATGAGTGGATGGGAGATAGTAGGTTTACCCTGGGTATCACTGTTATGTCACAGGTAGACGGAGGCACAGTATACTAACCATGACATATGTTATGGCAAACTCCACTTACAATGTGTGTCGAAAGACAAACACACTCTCTGACTAGCATTAGATATGGCCTAGGGCACATCGCTACTTTTTGCCAATGTACACCTATGTTGTGGTATACACTACCAAAGTTGGACAAGCCTGGTAACAGTAGTTCATATCTGAACATAATGCAACATGGTCAGATGTGCACAACTGGCCCCTAACCAGGCTGTTGTGCTCACTATGGAAATGTAAAGCAGTGATAGGACTAAAACCCAGTATACTGTCCACCACAGTGAAAGTACTGAACCAGTACACTATACGGTACTACAGTGTTAGGTCAGTATGAAAGGATGTTGACAGCTGTATGCAAAGTATCCCATGCAAACCCTGCAGGCACAGTATAATCCCTGTTGTGTTCACATACAAAGCAGTTGGACAGTAACTACACAATATGACACACAACACACAACCATAAACGGGAGATATTGTTGAAGTTCACACACATCCACAAATGTGGTGGGCTGCAGAGTTCAACATATGGAAAGCATACACTGGGCATGCTCGCACACTTTGATAAATGAGACATATGTCAGACAACATGTCATCGAAGCCTGAACTGGGCATGCTCACACACTTAGGCCAAATCACAGTTTAGCAGTTTGCCACACATATCTGGTATGTGTACGTGTTATTCCAGGAACCAACCACATTACAGCAATCTGCCCAGTGCACACATGTAAATGACTACAGAGACATACATGATATAGTGGATCCCTCCCATATGCAAACATCTTCCACAGATACACACGTTGTTCATACAAACAGGGAATGCTATGGCAATAAAGACCTGCAAACAGTCTATCAGCAACATATAATGTGTATCTGACAATTAAACATATGGGTGTAGAGGTCAACACTAGGCTGTTTGCCCTAGGGAATAACAGCTTAGCCAGAGTATGCTTGGTGTCTGCCTCCCCAGTACAGTAGGCTACTGTGCCACTGTAAAGTAGGTCACATAAGGCAACGTGTGAGGCTAGTGTGCTGTGCCTCTGTCAAGCAGGGACACAGTGGAGATCCCAGGGTTTGAATGTGCTAAGCCACATCCATGTTGTTGGTGTGTGTGCTGGAAGATGGTTGCTGAGGACCTCTAGCAGTAAGTGGGCGTCAATAACAGACTGAGGGGAGCCTTATCTGCATTGTCTGGACAATTTCACTGTCAACACTGTGTCATGATGATTATGTGGGATTGAAGTGTCGTGTCGATACTGTTCAGAGATGTCCTCCCTCTGTGGGCTACAGCTCTGCAATGTATTAGCTCACTCTGTCTGTTGGACAGCTCATATATCGCTGTTGTACACCTGACAGGTGTCCTGTTGTGGAGCAGTCATGGGTATATTTGGGATAGCATGATCAATGCAAGCCTTCCACATGCTCATAGCATGAAATTGTCAAGGATTATGCAGAGTGGCCAGTAAAGTCCCCCATCATGGGTCCTTTGAAGTCTTCCACCCCAGTCTTCACAAGTGTAAATTCTGCTTGTGATAAATACAGTTTGTTTGCAGTGACAACCTTCCCTGGGGGCTGGGATGGGATATGGATGTCCAGGGAAGGGTGGGTATGGTCAGATATCAACAATAGTGGTCTACCTCTGGTGTGGAACAGTGAGTACCCATGTTGCAGATGGTCAGGTGCAATATGTATTCCCCCATGTGGCTGTGGTGAGTGGCTCTGCCATAGCACATGGACCCACAAATTGTAGTGTCTGTAGGGTAATGTTGTAGAGGCCTGAGTAGTTCCCACACACAATATGCCTGTACCTGACGTTAACAACTGGAATGGTGTATGTGAACACCTGCATATCCTGGCACTGTTCCCAGAGAAGCAAAGTGTGTGTCCTGGATGTAGGAGTGGTGTTCTGGACTGGTTGTGTTGTGTGTTACAGGTCCTGTGGTCATGAAGCATGGTATAGAACATAACCTGCCAGTGCAATGTGCATATCTGACCCTGAAGTAGGTGGCTGCAAATGCATATATATGCTATCCCCCACCTGACAGGTAGTACTAGATGTACATACCTCTGTAGAAATAAAGATGTCAGCACCCTATAAATACTGCAGGTGCAGAACAGATGCCCAGTAATTCGGATAGCGCGCTCTGCTAATGTGTCTCCCTCAAGTGTCATAATGTAGTTAGGTAGGGGTTTAAACCATGCAAATGCTCAGTGTGTGTGTGTGTGTGTGTGGGTGTGGGTGAGCGGGGTTGTTGTGTGTGCAAGTCTGTATGAGGGAAATGTCCCTTTTGGCAACTGGGAAAACACACTACAGGATGCAGATTCCCCTTTCTAAACACAGATGATGTCAGCACCCTATAAGTACAGCAGGAGAAAGAAAACCACCCAGTACTGCAAATAGCGTGCTCCGCTAATGCGTCTGTCTCGCGTGTCATAACATAGTTTGGTAGGGGTTTGAATCCTGCAAATGCCCAGAGTGAGAGGAGGGGGGTTAGTGCATGTGCAAGTCTGAATGTAAGGAATGTCCCTTTTGGCAACTAGGAGAACACACTACAGGATGCACATTCCCCTTTCTAAACACTGATGATGTCAGCACCCTATAAGTACAGCAGGAGAAGGCAACCCTCCCAGTAATTCGAATAGCATGCTCCGCTACTGCGTCTCTCTCGAGTGTCATAACATAGCTAGGTGAGGGTTTGAATCCTGCAAGTGTGTGTGGATGAGGGGATCTTGTGCTCTTGCAAGTCTGTATGCAAGATATGTGCATTTTGGCAATTAGGAGAACACACTACAGGATGAACATTACCCTTTCCAAACACTGATGATGTCAGCACCCTATAAGTATAGCTGGAGAAGGGAAACTTCTCAGTAATTTGAATAGCGCGCTCTGCTAATGCGTTTCTCTCAAATGTCATAATATAGCTAGGTAGGGGTTTGAATCCTGCAAATGTGTGTGTGTGTGGAAGAGAGAAGCTTGTGTGTTTGCAAGTCTGAATGAAAGATAGGTGCAATTAGGAGAACACACTACATGATGAACTTTACCCTTTCCAAACACTGATGATGTCAGCACCGTATAAGTATAGCTGGAGAAGAGAAACTTTTCAGTAATTCAAATAGCGTGCTCTGCTAATGCGTTTCTCTCATGTCAAAACATAGTTAGATAGGGATTTGAATCCTGCAAAGGTTAAGTGTGTGTGTTTGGATGAGGGGAGTTTGTGTGTATGCAATTCTGTATGAAAAAAATATGCTTTTTGGCAATCAGAAGAACACACTACATGATGCACATTACCCTTTCCAAACACTGATGATGTCAGCACCCTATAAGTACAGCCAGAGAAGAAGAACCTCCCAGTAATCCGAATAGTGCGCTTTGCTAATGCTTTTCTCTCATGTGTCATAACATAGTTATGTAGGGGTATGAATCCTGCAAATGGCAAGTGTGTGTGTGTGTGTGTGTGTGTGTGTGTGTGTGTGTGTGTGTGTGTGTGTGTGTGTGTGTGGTGGGGGGTAGTAGGGTGTGTGTAATTGCAAGTGTGAGAGAACAGTTCCTTTCGGCAACTACTACAATACAGCAGATGCTGCATATTCCCCCAGTAAGCACAGGTGATGTCACCACACTATCAGTACAGCCAAACAGGGCTAATTTCCCAGTAATGCCAATAGTGCGCTCCACTACTGGGTCTATTACTACTGTCAGAGCACAGATAGGTATGTTTTGGAAACCTACAACTGCCACGTGTGGTTGTGTCACACAAAATGACCATGTGTGGGTTGTTGTTCATAACAATGCATAACATTGCTTAAACCAGCAATGGCAATGCACACATGATGTATGTGTGTGACACATACACATATATACCTGTGACCTTCAATAGTTACCATGTCTGACACATGCCTCAAGTGAATAAATGGTATTTGCACTGCATAACATTATGACTGTGTCTTACTGTGCAGGGGCTGCATGCGGTATATGTATATACAGTGTGAGTTGTATATGGTATCATCCTAACAGTGGGGGATACACATCTGGTCTGGGCCATATAGTCTACATGTAGTCGATGAACAGGTGCTGCATGTTCCCACCTGTTGTGGGAGTGGTAACTTGTTGTTCCACTGCAATTCAGTGACTACATGCTGGGAACCTTTTAGCTAGTGTGTTGTTGCTACAGTAATGCTCACACACAATGGTCGGCTGGATGCAGTCCAGCCATATAAAGACATATCTAGAGACCGTCATATTCCCAGTGTTGTTAGGGAGGACAGGTGGGTTTCCTGTGTATGGGAAGGTTGTGTGTGCCAGGCTATGAACCAGAAGGCAGTCCAACACACTGTTAGCTGCACATGGATAGGCCCTGATGCTTTGTGCTGTGCCATGAACCTGGAGGTGTGTGTATCTGTGGTGCCTTGAGATAACTCCCCCCTGTTCATGTGTGGTACATGGGACGACAGGCATGGTATGAGGTATAACCTGGCAGTGATGGGTTGCACCTGTGAGCCATGAATCAGGAATCTGTTACTGCACAGATATTGCAGTTTACCATGCTGAGGACAGTGTCCAGTGCATGCATCTTGTGGTGTACACTGCTGGTGTTGTGTAGCATTACTGTTAGTGTCCTATCCCGTGTGATCCCATGGAGGTGGCTATGTAATCTGTGCCCTGCAGAAAAAGGCACTATGTGTGTATCAAGAGGCTTCACCAATATACAATGGCCCATGGGTGACACATGCAAGCTGCCCCTCGCAAATCATTGTGGCTTCCCTAGCATGTAAGCACACGCTGACAGCCATTGGATACCCTATGAATGACATTGGAGATTGAGCAGAATGTAGACATAGAACACCCTTCCTACATATTGTAGTAGCATACCTGGTGAGGGTATGATGGCAACCAAGGTCAAGGCTCATACCAGCCTGTGCCACATGCTGAGAGAGCCCTTCTATGTTCCCTATCATGTAGTCCAGGGAGGTACATCTCAGGTCATCCATAGTGGCATGGACAATGACTGAGTCATATGTGTCCATGCCTCTGACTGACCTGTATGCATGTGTTATGTGGTGGACCATAGTGCCCCATGGGCATATCACTGTGACCTTCACCATGTACAGCCTGTTGAGCGGGACCCCACTGCACCGGCCAAGAGAGGTACCTGACACATCTGTAGCAGGTGTGTTGTGTAGCCCTACAGGCTGTGAGTGTTTGGCACACGGGATGTGTGTGCCATGTGTGGCATGTGCTCTGTTCCGACTAAACGTATGCCTGTGTGACAGCTGCGGAGGTGTGTGATGCTCAGGCAGGATGCTATTCTGAGGCTCCAAGCATGCCCCAGTGTGTTCATGTGTTTGGATTGCTGTCAGTGCAGGTCTATGTCAGACTGGTATTGTAGTCACTGTAGTATGTCATGCCTCCTGACAGGGTGTGGCAGTACTGGGCTCAGAGTGCTCAGTCCCCAAATTGGCTATGTGGTTGCATCTCACACATGTGTTGTACGTTCCTGGCCAGGGGAGAGGGTTGACTGCATACATGTGGCAGCTGTGACATTGCCACATGACTCACATATACCACAACTGGACCATAGAGGTGATTCACAGGTTACCTTTGCACATGCTACCATAGTAGTGTGATTGCCATGGTGATTACCAACACATAGGGCCAATGGGGAACAACATACTGAAGGTGAGTATGTGTGGGTGTACTGCTTCTGATTTCATAGCGCTGGCATTTATGACTGCACACATGGGCAAATTCCAGGTAAGTCATATGCAATGTGTCACAGGCAACGTACATGTGAACAGGACAGACAGTGACGTTCTGTCAAGTGAGACATTGACATACGTATAGCACACTATGCAGATGCCACTAGGAATCCACAGAAGCTCCATAAATCTGCATTTCAGGTGGAATCAGTGTTCCAGGGAACCTCAAGCAAACATGCATGCAAACAAAGCTACAGTAAGCAGGGCTGGAAGTAGTCCGTTGTACAACAAAGAAGGGGTACCACTTCCAGTAGGTAGCAGTGCAAATATGCAGGCACTATAAACATGTACCCAGGAATGCAAAGCTCAGATGTCCATGGTAAAACTGATATTATTTAATATTTAATTTAATTTAAATTAAATTGGTACTGCACACATATCAACATGCGCAAACATCCACATTGCATAGTCGTTGTGGGAAACATGCCACCATTAGTGTACGTGTCCATCATTGCGTATCACTACTTAAATTACCTTCTCCCCTGTGCTACCTATGTATGTGGCTATCTGTTGACATCCTTACCACACGTATGCAATAATGTGCAGCTGTTACACTATGGTACTTACTATGGGTGTAGATAACAATTCAGGACAGTCATACAGTTACTGCATCAGGCATGCTGGGATATACACACAATCATATCAGCACACTGTACTGTTACCAACATGATACTAGTAATACACTTCTATGTAGTCACCCTGTGCATCAGCAACATGTTAACCAGTTCCTGCACTAATGTTGGAGATTGCAGGAGGTGGCACAGTTTCATCATATGCACAGGGTGTGAAGTAGGTATGCCTGAGTCTGCCACTGATACCACCAATTGACATGTATGTGTATGTGTGTTGGTGAGGGACAGCAGTACAGGGTGGGGCACTGTTGGTGCAGTGTGTGCATGTATGTGGTAGCCCTAGGTGTTAACATTTCGCATGTGTGTATGCATGCACACACACAGTTTCACCTCATGGCTGCCATATACTGGAGTTTGTGGACAGCCACAGACTGCACCTGGCAGGTGATACAGATCAGTGTCTGTGGCCACGGACATGGTACCTGTGCCTGGCAGGAGTGCTACGGACTGTATCCGGTACTAAGCCAGATTGGGTACTTTCATCAGAAGCGGGTGTTCGTTGAGTGGACACAGGTCCCTGTTGGGACTGTCCAGAGCCACGTGCACGTGGTCTCCTGGGGCAGTCTGATGACAGCACAGACCCAGCATTGCTGGGGCTGCTGCTGGCACTATGGGGGCATCCGTGGGCCTGTTGTCGTCTGCGCCGACTGCCACCTGCTGCTGATGCTGGCATACGGCCACGTCGACGCCGCAACCGTCCACCATTGCCCTGGCTCATGGACATGTAGTTGTGGAACTGCTGTAATATGTCCCCACAATGTCTGTCTATGACATTGGTGAAATTACGGATAGCATCTGCAATGTCACGCATACTGTCAGTCATGGATGTGCAACATGCTCTCAGCTCCCTCAGACCCTGTCTGGCGTACCTTTCCATACGTGACTGTGCCTGCATGACAGCCCGAAACATAGCTGAGGTTGACAGACCTCTTTGGGCATGTCTGCCAGAGGCAGTATGCCCACGGATGCTCCCACGAGAACCCATGGGCAACTGTCTGTGTGGTACCATCTTAGGATGCTGCCCATGGCTGCTTTGTGGGGAAGCATGTGCCACAGATACCACATTACCCTGGTCAATGCCCACTGTATCCTGTCCATCACCTAGGGACATTGGTGACATAGGATGTACTGGCAGGATGACTGTGTGCAATGATGGGGTTGACAGCTGTGTACTGTCAATTGGCTGACCAATGACGGACCCTGACACATCTTCCTGTGCCATTACACAGATATCATCATTATCAGTATCTGTGGCACCAGATTCATGTTCCCTGCTGCAGGACACCAGAGCAGCACCAGAACCTGTGGGAGGAAGACAGGAAACAAAGTTTACAATGTCTACACAATGTTACCAGTGATGCACACATGCACACATGCACATTTGGACACATGCACATGTGGACACAGGCACACGTGGACACAGGCAAACATGCACACATGCACACATGCACATGTGAACACATGCACACGTGGACACAGGCACACATGCACACATGCACACATGGACACAGGCACACATGCACACATGCATAACTGCACACATGCACACGTGCACATGTGCACACATGCACACGTGGACACATGCACACATGCACACATGCACACCCCGCAGTATACACACAGAGCACTACTGAGTTACACTAGTATTACTAGCACTATCAGGACTATTATAGGTATTGTTAAAACACACTCACCAGCATGGATGGGCTGCCTTGCTGTAACACCGGAGGGACCTGCAGAAATGAGGGGATTAATGTCAGTGGGCACAACTGTGCCATTGATACTGCGTATGATACAGTTCAGTAGTACAACAGTTGCCTTTCACATGTCAGCTGCTGATATAGGCAATATCACACCTGCACAATTACATACTATGTTGACAGCTACATACCAAGGACACACCTTACACATGCATAAACTAACAGTGTACAGAACAGTCAAGTGTACATATGGCATATTACCTGCATGCTCCATGTCGTGTTGCTGTGTGGCTCCAGCCTCCATCATAATGCAGGTGTGCTGCTGTTGATGTTCCTGGGCTGGAGCCACAACACTTAGGAGTAGCCCCTCCAGTCTGGTGAGGGGGGGGGTGTGTGGCCACCCCACCTCCTGTGGCGACCTGTTGCCTGTGGATATCCGACGCACACTGATGGACATTTCTGATTAAATCACTGCAGTGATGTCGTACCTGCTCATATGTCCTATTATGCGTGCCAATGTCATTTACCCTACGGACAAGGTCTTGCCACAGTGCAGCTCTCTCCTGCTGATTCTTGCTGGTGTGGGAAAACAGTTTGTCATAATCCTGCACCAGGCTCTGGTGTATCTCTTCATCTTCTGCAGCAGAGTAGGCAGGATTTCGCTGACGCGCCATGTCCCTGAAAGAGTACACAAGCAGGATATCAGCAAACTATGTCAGCAAAATATGGCACACATACTATACATGATACTCAACTGTAGTGATATACTACTACTCCCATATGTAGCACGTGTGTGTCTCTTGATGGATACACATGTACATGGCCAGATATCAGTGCTCAGCCAACACCTGTGCAACAATACCTGCCACATTCCATACAACATAGTACCAAGCCCCATCAGTCAGCTCACTGAGACAGGTCCAATGCACCATCTTACTCTGGGGGTTCATAACAAGGTACTGTATGTGGAATGTTATCCACTAGGGTGATCTGGACACAAAATAATTGGCCTGGATATACATATCCCACCACCACCACCAGCACAGTAGACTACTTTGATATATATGTGAATAGACAGATTTTCACTTGTTAGGACTGAGATGGTATCCATGCAGCCCAATGGGCCAGTGGAAGCCACAACCCACAATGCTGACCCTTTTGCAAATGCTTCCCATGGACACCCCAAAGAATGCATGGAACATGCACACACAATTCTAACCCAGACCCTATGCACAAAGGATAAGCATCCTGTTTGGTGGACCCCAGCCAAAGACAAATTGTATAACGATAGACGGAGGCTACTGCAGGACAGAGCAGAATCACATAAAGGGAAGGCATCTGTGGTCGGCACTAGTAATAAGCTAAGTTCTCTCATAACAACATCCAAGGCCAACTCTGAGAGGGAAATGGCCAAGGACACTATAGATAACCACGAGGCCTTCTTCAGTTTTGTTAGACACATGGACCAAAAGCCTCAGATATGCTCAGAGTTAGTACACAACTACATAAAATTCACTGAACCCACAGATATTGGCAACATTCTGGCAGACAGGTTCAGTGCAAATATCCCCCCTTCCTCTCCCCCAAAATAAGAAATACTTATCACAGCTGAATGTAACCTCCCTGTCATCTCAGATGTACAGGTGAGGGCCGCCCTCAGCAAAGCAGAACACACAGCATCAATGTGACCTGATGGTATCCCTGGATGTGTGCTACGTGAACTCCAAGAGGAGCTACAACCGCATATAAAACTGATATTTAACCTTAGCCTTACTACGGGATATGTACCTGAACACTGGCATACAGCAACAGTGGTCCCACTCCACAAAGGAGGCAGCTCTACTGACCCTGGGAACTACCAACCTGGTCTGCAAAGCTATGGAAAGATTCATTATGGGACTCATATACAGCAATATTGGGTACCTACAGACACTTGATCCCACCCAGTTTGCCTTTGTGAAGGGCTGATCCTGCCTTTTGAACCTGGTTGACTTTTTCAAAAACAGTCACTACAGCCATTGATGAGGGCAAAGCAGTCCATACAGCCTACCTGGACTTCCCTAAGGCCTTCAACACAATACTCCACTCAGGCATCATAGACAAGCTCATCAGCTTAAATGTTAATACATATGTCACATGATGGGTTGCAAACTGGTTGAACAACAGAATCCATAAAGTCAAATTTGTGGGAGCCATGTCAGACTCAAAGCCAGTCACAAGTTGTATCCCACAGGACTCTGTCCTAGGACCCCTCTTGTTTGGCATTTACTTCTCAGATGTGAAAGCAAACATGGGCGGGTTGTGGATGACAAAGTTCCCAGATGACTGCAAACTAAGCGCCATAGTCATTACACTGGCTGACACACACATCCTACAGACAGGCCTCACTGAAACGGACAACTGGTGCCAGAATCATGGCCTAACACTGAATGGCATGTAATGTATAGTCATCCCCTTTGGGTAAAACAACATACACACAACTTATCACATAGACATACATATAGATACAGACCAATAACACATATGGAGGGTTCACAGTATGTAGACTATTAAATTGTTACTTTACATTACCTGTGTTTGTCACAGCTGGTTGCGTTACCGTTAGTATAGGTTCCTGCTGCTGCTAGCCCAGCTTGATACTGTCACTGATGACAGCTTCAACTTAGTTTGTCTTACGTGTGGTTTTTGTTTGTGTTTTTATTTTCTTTTTTTCTTTCTTTTCTCTCTCTCTCTCTCTCTCTCTCTCTCTCTCTGCCTCCAGACGGTGCAATGAAAGTATTGCATGCGTGGACTGGGAGTACAGGATGCTTTTGTAGGTATCTGCATATGTCCATGTGATGGCCTCTGCACCAATTGTAAGCCAGAATTTGCTAATTGCATGCAGCCAGATGTGTACTGATTGCAGTTCTCACTGTGATTTCAGGACTGTGCTATAAAAGGGTATGTGAGATAGGCGTTGCCCTTTCAGATTGTAAGGACGGGGACCATGCTGGTATGCTGTGGACACTGTTCTGTGAGTGTAAAGGTTAGTATCTCTCTCATAATTCAGGCTGTGTTGTAGATTAACATTTCTCCATTCATCTCTCCTGTTTCCTGTACTAAGTGTGTATGTACACTGACATCTACAACTATATATATATATATATATATATATATATATATATATATATATATATATATATATATATATATGTATACATATATATATATATATATATATATATATATATATATATATACATATATTTATATATGTATAATAACTGACATTATTACCTACTAGCTACCAACTAGCATGGCTGTTTCTGTTCACACAGTACTATTATAGAAATCCACTAGATTTGACAGTAAATATACATGACATGCATTGTGTACTACACATCATATATTCCCTTTACATTCATTCCTACTATTATATGATATATTTATTGTGGCACAGTGTTTTTATATAACAGTCATGGCTTAGTGGTTAGTCATACAGACTACTGTTTCCAAGGTCCTGGATTCGGGACTGACAGTGGGATTTTATTTTGCTTTTGAACTGACTATAGGACCTGTCATTCAGAGTGACTAAGGCACTTTTAAGAAGTTGTAAGCGGGTTAGCACTGGTTTTCGCAGAGCTCCCGCATGCGCACTGGATTCAGCTCCACGCACACCCTCTTACAACCGCTTAACAGTGCTTACTCTGGCGCACACCCGTGCTATTTTCTTTGAAAGAAATGAAAATAGGGAGACAGGAAAGTGGTGAAAAAGGGGTCACAAAGAGGGTAAGACAGTAGGGAAACAAGCTTGGGTTTTGTAGGAGGGATATAGGTAAGGCCCATAGCTGCCCATTTCTTTATCAGCAACAGCTGTGCATATGTTTGTAATTTGGTGTGACATTTGAAACCTTCCACCCGTGAGAGAGGTGTCAGGACAACAATAATACTTGTTGTACAGCCAATTGTAATTGACAGTTTCAATGTCCAGCAGACGTGTGTGAAATGGGCACCTATGTATGGGGCGTAATTTTTTTGTGGGTACAGAGTGCCCTTTTTTTTTTTTTTTTTTTTTTTCAGGTGAGAGTGGTATGTCAGGTAAAGGAAGTCGGTATAGCTGGGGAGGCAGGTTGGGTAGGTCAACAGACAAGACAAACAAGATGCATACAGGGGCGGTGTATGACACGTGTGAGGGGGTTACACAATTGACGAGGACGGATGTTTGGATATCCAGAGCCTATGAGCCCACAAATGGCAACAGTGGAACTGATATCCCCACCCATGGGCAGTTGCCACTGTTCCTTCACTGCCTAGGATGGGGCTGTGCTGGGGGCTGTGTAGGCCAGGCAACAGGCATGCCTGTTAGTTGTGCCACCTCTGCCTCAAGCTGGAGTAGGGGCCCAAGAACAGATTCCTGGATCTCCCTACGCACCACAGTCCGGACGCTACGGAGGGTGAGTGGTAGTTCTCCTCTGGCCACACTTGCAGAGGGGGGATGAGCCTCATCCCCTGCAGTGCTTCCACCTGCAGGTGGCACAGGTCCACCAGAGGAGGGTCCGGACTGGGCACTCCTGCCAGGTGCACTCGCCAGCTGAGGTGGGAGAGGTGGGTCCGCTGGAACCCGCCTTCCCTGTCGTCCTATGTTTTGCATTATGTCATGACAGTTTGGGTTAGTAACATACAATACCATTCGCAATTAGTTGTAACAGCATGCATTATTATTCTCATTAACCAAACACCCAGATATTCACACCATTGAACAGCGAGCATAACACATGCATAATTTGAACAGCAATACACAGTCCAACAACATGCAGGGTTGATTGATGGCAACAGGCCATCAGGTTTGGATGTATGAACAGGGCAGATTCATCAACGTACATGCAAATATGTATGATCCAACAGGACAAATATCCAGGGGTGTGAATTGTGATTGCACATACCAATTTCACGTGGAATGGATTATATGTTGTTATAGGGTAGGGTGAAGAAAATATAATTAACACCTTCAAATACCAATACATATGCTGTAAATTTCTCATAGCTGCAGATATATACACACTACAGTTCTATCTACAGTTTCCTATGTGATAACTACTTCAAGTTGGTGATAGGAATGTTACTGCTACATCAATATACATTGTTATTCATACACGTTCATATCTGGCTTTGTTTAGCTACATCATCCTGCTACATTTGCTTTATATAGCTATAGACAACTGTGGATGTTTGGTATTTCAGACAATCATACTATCTGCATATTGCAGACTGAGAGCAACATATCCAGATTTTGGGATACACATTCCAGCTGCAGCAACATTTTGAACACATTTCGCAGTTTGGTTCTGCTTGTAACATTCATTTAATTCTGTACTGACTGCAGTATACTTTATTCAGGGGTTATTACTACTTTATTGGTGGATTCATAACTCTTTCTCACACTCTCTCACTTGTTTTAATTTTACAATTCAGGATGGTACTTACTTCTAGGCTTTATTGACATGTTTTACCTGTAGTTATTACAATCCTTTCCAACAGTCTCACTTCTGTCATGTTTCAGTATTTCAACAGGGATATATTTCACACATGTGATTTGCTCATCTTCTGCAGCTGTACTTTTCAGCCTGCTGCAGGTTGTGTACTATTATATTACAGGTGGGGCATCTTTATTTCAGACTTTATTTCAGACATTTTCATTTTTCTGTTTGGATTACAGACTGCAACACACTTTTGTAATCAAGCAATACTTGCAAACACTCTTACACTGTTACTTGCACATTTTTATTCCTTAGTGCCTACACTGCGCTCTTTGTTAACTGTCATACTTTTATATTTCTTTACAGTTACATGGAGAGGATTACTGACCTGCCTGGTGGTGCAACCGCACCAGCCTATCGCCATAGGCTCTGGGGTTCGCAGAATGGACACCTGCAGCTGTAATATAAATAAAGTAATATTGGAATACACATCTCCATAATATCAGCTAGGTTAATTTCTTACATACATAATTAAATGTAACTTACTCAGTAGTGGGGCGTTGGGCATTTGCCAGGCCTCCTGGATCCAAAGGTTCAGTTGGTCCTGCTTATGTCTCTTCAGGTCCGCATGGTGGTGATGGACCTGCTCACCAGTCCTTGGAATCCCTGTGGCACTGGTGAGATCATGAGCCAACCAGTCCCACGCCTCAGCCCTATATGCTCCCCACAGGACCTGGCCCTGCATGAGTTGGGCCTCATGACTGTGGACAAGGAGCCAGACCATATATCTGGACTCCTCAATGCCCCACCTCTGTGCTCAGAAGCAACTACCCTCTCCTACTCCTGACATTCTGGCTGCAAGTTAGTTCTACAATTGGTTATGCTGTGTATTCCCACCTATGGAGCTTCTATATGCCGTTTTTCCCGCACTTATCTGTGATTGTTCATTTTGGAATTGTATCAGCTTCAGAAAACCTGCTTTGTTATGTCCTCTTTCTATTCATTCCTATATATTTGCTATTACTGCATTTCTAATTATGGCTGTCATGGCTTAGTGGTTCAGTATCTTGACTATGGTGCATATTATCCTGGTTTCGAACCTGGCCACTTCTTTTTATATTTTATGACTGTCTAGACAGGCTAGGGGATGTGTCTGCGTAAAGGCAGTTTTGTTACAGCTTGCTCAACGTTGCCCGTTAGTTAGCTTGTTGGCGCAGTGCGCAGCTCTATGCAAACGGGTTACGCTGGTTTACGCTTCATTTGGCTGTCTGCATGCATATTACGCTCAGCTCAGCTAGGGGAACACAATTTCAGCGTGTTAAATCACGGCTCACCTACGGGCACTCATTTTGCACCTGTTGAACCATTGCTCACCTACGGGCACTCATTTTGCACCTGTTAAACCACTGCTCACCTACGGGCAGATGCACTCAACTTGTTAAACTATAGCTCAGCTATGGGCACATCTGACATTTTTTATTATTTTGTTATCTCACATTTCTTCAAAATAAATGGCCTATTTCATTACATTTTACATAAAATATAATTTTATATGTGCACATATATGTCAGGGACTTGTTTCGTGCTTATTTCACTAAAAATAAAATTGATGTTGTGGGGGCTCAAACCATGACTGCCTGTTCTTTAGCTGATGTCTCTACCACTACGCTATTGCTTTTTGGCTTATTTTGCATAGTTAGTTCTTATATGCTTTTCCACTTACTGCTAACTGTGGCTGAGCTACGAGCACGCCCGCACAAACGAGCGCACTCATGGGCAAACATCTTTACAGTTAAAAAAAAATATAACATGTTCATTTATATAATTTTATGTTCATAGTCTGTGGGGACATGTGTTGTGTTGTGTTTATTCACATTTCCATGTTCTCTGTCGTGGGGGTTTACTTTGGGCACTTTTACTCTTCTGGGGGTATGTCCGCTTGCAGGGCTCGGCCTACAGACACGCCCCCTACTGTCTTCCATGGACCGTGTTAGCCTTAGGTGTGATTCAGCATGCCCTCATGCATATGCATGACATGCTGACGTCACACCGTTTAACTGCAGCCTCCGTGTAAGCCTTGTATCTCTTACACGGAGGCTTCGTGAATCCTGCCCATAGTTAAAACATTCTACATAACATAATATAAAACCTTTCTTAAAAACATGAAACATTTGGGAACTTATCAGCCAGGATACAACTATAGCAATTGTGATGGTAAAAATATATATTTTAAATATTTTTTGCTCCACATTTTAAAATAAATGCTATTGATATGTTGTCATTAATCCCTGGTTTATTCTCGGCATTCAAATGTAATTGCCATTCTGTTTCTTTTATTTGTAAATCTAAATCTGGGTCACCACCCCTTCATTCAATGAATACTCTATCCAACACAAAAAATATAAACTTTTTGAACTTAATGCATTCATTGCTGTGCATATATAGGGCACTACTCAGCTTCTGTTTCTTAATGTCCCTGTTATGCTCTGCTATGCTCTCTCTGAAATGCCTTGTGGTCTTGCCCACATAAAAGGATGGGCATGAGACATGTAGCCACATAAACCACAAATGTTGTGTTACAGTTACATACTCCAGGGCATTGTAAATTTCTGTCAGATGTTATAATTTCCACATAGGGACCATTATTAATAAAACTACATGATCTGCATGCACCACGTGTGCATTTTTGATTTATATGCTACACTCGCTCTTTCTTTATTTTTCTCCAACATTTCTTTTATATTTGTTGCTCTACTGTATACTCTTTTTGTTTCCCTTACCCAGTTTTAATTTTAAGTCTTTGTCAAAAATTTCTTCCCATAATGAAGACATTTTTGTCCTTAATAGTATTGCATCTTGGTTGTATTATATTACCATAACATCATGACCAAGTTTTCCATTTTCCTTCTTGTGTGGTATTGCCTCCACTATTGCCTCCTCTTAGAATGGGAGCAAAACTAGTGGCCCAATTTTTTGTCACCTCCTTTCCTTAGCATACTGGCAAAAGTGCTAAGTCTATTTTAGTTGTACTTAATAAAACTACGGTTGTTTTGAACTTCGTGCAATGGCTTTACTTTCTGAGTAATTAGTGGCTGAAGAAGTTGAGTGTGAGGAGTTTCTTTTGGTTCTAGTTAATCTATCATCTGCCATTAAGATATCCCAATGTTTTTGAATCAAATCCATGACACCATAAGTGTTACATCCATAACTCGTAGTAAGTCTGATAATATTACTATTCTTATTCTCTTTTCGCTGATATTTCAACGTTTCAGTCCTATTTAAGGTTTGAACTAAACCACTAGTTTGAATAATGTGAGATTTACAATACCCGCTATCACAAAATCTGATAATTAGATCATTTTGTTGTGATGAAAACATATCATTAGTAGAACAAATTCTGCAAATCTTCAAAAATTGAGATTTGGGAATGTTACGTATAATGTGTCTAGGATGACAGCTGGAGGTATGAAGTAAGGTATTAGAATGTGGGTATTTGTGAAAAACACTGCTTTCCAAAGCACCATCCTATTGGCGAATTACTTTAACATCTAAAAGTAAAATACAATCAGTGTCATGATGAGTGAATCCTCCACTTGTTCTCATTCAGGCAGTGAATAAATTCCCTGAGGTATTCAACATCCAACTTCCATACCAACCAGTAGTCATCAAGATATCTTCTCCAAATGTCAAGTTTCATCTAAAAACAAGTTATGAGTGTGATCATAAATAATTTGTTGCTCCAAGTAGCCCCTGAAAAGGGCAGCATATATCAGTGCAAAATATGCCTCCATAGCTGTACCATTCAACTGTAAAGAACAATCACCATTGAAATAAAATAAATTTTTGGTCAGGACATGTTGAGTTAAGCTAATATAAAAGGTGTTGAAACCAGAACTATATAAAAGAATACGGTCAAGCCAATAGTCCAAAGCAGTCAAACAGGCTCAATGTGGTATACTAGTGTACAAAGATGTCACATCCAAAGTACACATCATCCAACCCCATTCAAGCTGCATCTCTGAAATTATATTTAGAAAGTCAGTAGTGCCCTAGATTCTGGCCCTTATGTGCTGTAACAATGATTTAAGGTAAATGATGAGAAAAGCCAAAAATGGTTCCGTCAAAGAACAATTACCTAACACAATGGGCTTACCTGGTAGCTTTCAAGGATCGTTGTGCATTTTTGGGAGTAAATGCAACTGTTGTGGCAGGGGGTCCTGCAGAGTCAAATGACTCATGGTTTGTTTGTTTGTGATACCCTCACCCAGAGTTGATTGCAGAAACTCCTCAATCTCCTTCTTAAACTTAGGGGACATTTCAATAACCATTTTGTTGTAAAACCTACTACCAGACAATTGTCTTTGAGCCTCTGCAAAGTACATGGACAAGTCCATAACCACCACAGCCTCTCCTTTATCAGAAGAAATAATAACCAGATTGTTATTATCAAGAAGGCTGTCCAAAGCTTGAACCTCCAACATGCTCATATTATTAGAAAACAGCTTTATACATGTTCCAGAGCCAAAATGTAGATCTTTGAGAACACATTGTTAAAAAATAGCCACATATTTATTCATGGGAGGAATGAATGTAGAGTTATGAAATCTGAAATCATGATATGAATCAAATGATCATTCAGTATTATAAAAATATAGTTTCAGGTTTAACTTCTACAAAAAGAAACAACATCATTTGCAATGGTATCTTCAGGTGCCACAAAACCAGGGACAAACTTAAGGCCTTTATTCAGTAATTGTATTTCCACATCAGACAAAACTATAGAGGAAATGTTGTGTATCTTCTACCGAGGCACCAGAAGGTGTAACAGTGTTTCTAGCATAGTGGCCTAATTTATGTTTTCTACCACCCCTTCTTCTGGCCCTAAAGGGTTGGTTGTACTGCAGTGTTCTGACACTAAAGGGCTGGTTAAATTACATCTCTTGTGGGCTGGTGACTCCAGTTTATTTTTGTTTTCAGTATCCGTTTAACAAGGAAGAATCTTTGGCAGAGTATCACTAACAAAGCTGTTGGCAGTTTTTTTTTTCAAAATAGACTTCTTTCTTTTCCTTTTCTGCTCAGAATTACTTAGATCCTGCCTAGAAAACTTGGCACTTTTCAAAAGTTCCTCGCCTGATTATAATCTTTCACATCTCTATTGAATTTGTGAATTTTTTCTCTCTCTAAATTGTTTTTCATATTCAAGTAGGTCTATTGTTAGCTTTTGAAAACAACATTTATACATAGGCTGACCAACCAATCGCTTAACTGCGTCACAAACCACAGTGACTTCTGATATAGAACAAGCTACCTTTCATTCATCGAAGGAATGCAAAATCTCCATAAAACGTATGGAGGGAGATTGTTTTGCCTCCACCCATTTCGCCAATAATGTTTCATTAGCCTGACCTACAAGTGGTTGTATATGAGTACGCAAACCCCTAGGTATGATACCCTTTGATTTATAAGCCTTAAAAAGTTTTAAATGTCAAACATTGGATCAAAGGTTCTTCATACATTTTGCATGTTTGGCAAATGTCTGATTGTAATTTCAGATTAGGGTCATTGGATCTGGAAGGATCCATATTAGTGCCCATCCCAAACACCTGAATATCATCTTTATCAGCAGACAAACCTTGTAAAATGGCCATGACCTCCATGTTACAGAATGTTATAGATCCCCACAGATAGTAAAGAGATGTTGCAAATAGCCCTACAAAAGTTTTGGCCATAAGACAGTTAGAATTCCATTAAAAAACTAAAAGATTGAAATATTGTTAATCAATTGTATCCCACTATAAGATGTTCAAACTGTCCTTGTACAACAAATATGACACCAGTGACTAATAATTGCAAAATGCATGCACTATAAACAGGTCCTGTCATGTACCCAAAGTTATACTCAAATTTGAATAAGTAAAGATAGTGATAAACATTCATGTACTGAATACATTTTTAGAAAAACAGGCCAATAAGAAGTTGTAATCACACTATTATTTGTTAGAATACTCAAAATGGTGCTGTTTCACATTGATACTGTTAATGATATATAAAAATATTCACATTTGTAAGCAAAATATGGGATGACTGGGTCATCTATTTAGTCATATGTACATGCTCAGCTTTTTATATTCATCAGACATCATGACCTTTTAGGCTATGAGTTTCAGAACATTTAATTAATATGAGGAATAAATGTCAGTCCAATGCGTTATATAGACACACTCCAATGCGTTATATAAACATACTATCAAACATCCCACTCCAAAATTTAAATTTGTAGTTATTGACAAAGTTCTAGGTAATAGGAATTTAAAAGCTGGTTGGCATAATATTCTTAATAAAAAAGAAAAAACTTGGATTATGAAATTGAGAGGTCTTTTTTCCCCTGTAAATACTGAGCATCTTTAATTAGTTAATGGGATGGGCAGACATAATCATTCTTATTTGAGTGTGTGTGTGTGTGTGTGTGTGTGTGTGTGTGTGTGTGTGTGTGTGTGTGTGTGTGTGTGTGTGTGTGAGTGTGTGTATATATATATATATATATATATATATATATATATATATATATATATATATATATATATATATATACTATGTTTAATGGAGGTGAATTGTATTTTGCTTTAACACAGTGAGGAAGGAATGGAGGTGAATTGTATTTTGCTTTAACACACTGAGGAAGGCCATAGGGCCAAAACCGGTTTGTTAAATGTATTTTTAGTGTATTTTTTACACTAAAATTGTTACTGAATTGCTGAATTATTAAAGTATATACTGAATTTCTCATAAGCAGCCCTGGCCGTCATTTGTTTTTGCAAATCAGAAGTACTGCCTGGTAGAAATAATTTACGAGACAGCACAGTGAGTTAATAAAGTGTACATAATAAAAACAGAATACAATACAAGACATATCAAACAGAGCAATAATTATTAAATGTAACAATAATTGTGAAAAAAGTTGAATATTAGGGAGTGTATATGTGCACAATCATATGCGTGTGTGTGTTTGTGTAGGTACAGGGGGGTGGATGTGTGTGTTCATAAGGTTAGTTCAAAACAAGTAATATGCCATAAAATAATATGATAATAGAGCAGGATTTGTTTAAAAGGGAATGAATACTGATTCACTCCATTGCTTGCGCTCCCTTAGTGGAAACAACTAGGACACCATATATAGCAGCAAAGGATTTTGTCTACCTTGTATAGTCCACAGCTGTCACATGCACTAGGAATGAGGGAAAAAAGTGGAATGCAGCTTAAGTAGAAAGATTTCTATGATATCTGCATGTTCTGTGCCCACTTTGGAGTTGATGTCCTTGTTTATTCCATTGTGCTGATTGCCATATACAATATTAACCATTTGTTGGTAATAAGGAAGAGACCTGAAAAAAGGAAAATGGGTGGGGGATATTGTTGTAAGAATCAGTTTATTCTGACATAGAGCAAAAGATTTGTCAGTATTAAAATGAAGTTCTCCTAGATGACGCACTGTGAGGAGGTATAGAGAACTGTGTTTCTTTATTTTGAGGCATTTGTGTTATGTTATGCCAACATGTTGCATCTTGTAATAAGATTATTTTAAGGTTATCCCTGAATGTAGAGTAGAATGCAATCATTTTTAGTCTGCTGAAAGAGATTCCTTAATATATGTTCCTAAAATAAAACTGATATAATCAGTCAAATACAGTTTCCTGGATATATGAAGGGTAGTTGGTGAAGGACAATGTGAATTAAGATTACTGTCAGCAGTACACTGAGTAAGATAACTAGAAAATAATTAAATGTTTGCCTGTGGTGTGCATTCAAAGGGTATACCATAACCTAAATATTCCAGGTGTTAGATAAGATTATAGGCCCATGTCATCACATAAACTTATGTTATCTTCATTTCAAAGTGACAATGCCAGGTTCATGCTACATATGAAAATTCATATGCAGACTAAAAGGCAAATATGCAGACCAAAAACCTGTCAGCTTCATACAGTGCTGGTCTATATATCACAAGATATCAATGAACAGCTGTTATTCACGCATAAAGTAAGAAAATAGCTAAAGTTTAGATGAGCTACATTAACATGTGAAGAAAATGTACTCGTCCAGTAAAGCATATTGATGGCATTAATTAGGTGCACAGTGGCCAAATTGATACTCTTATGTGAGGATGTCAAAACACCATATATTAAATAGTAATAATTTTACTGTGGCTGGATGCCATGCTATGATATCAGCAATAGCTTTCATGTATCAGTGAGTATACACTATCAAAAGATGGCGCACATTTTCAGTACTTCTCACCCCAGAATCTTTGCATTTCTTGTGAAATTGCACTACCGCCCCTATCCCATTACCAGTAAAATCTCTAGGAAAATGCACATGGCTCATTTGCATTTCTTGCACCTTTCTCCAGTTCAGTTACTATAGCTCAATTAGCTGGATCCTCCATAATACTGTAGTGCTACAGTTGTCTTTAAATCACAACACACTGAATAGTCCTTTAGGAAACAGGATTGTGAAGTCTGTTACGTGCTTTTGAATCCTGCCCTTTACCATTATATTTAGCAGAAAAGTTATTTAGATTTATCAGGAGACAAATATTTTATATCAAAACTACATTCAAAAATCAATCAAAATGGCCATTATAATACGAATTTCCTTTGCTAAGTTGATATTTTTGAAACATATGCTCATAAGTTCATAGGCAAATACTAGGCTATCTACCCTTGTGGGTACTTTTGACCCTTGTTAATTACCCTTTTGATGCTTGAATTAACCCATTGCATTTGGTGTTAGATTGACCTTATGCATCTCTGGTCAATAATTTTATATTACCCTAATTGATAGGTTCATAGGTATTTACTAAGCTAATGACCACAAGGGCCTTTTTAAGCCTAGCCATGCATCCCAAATCTCTGACAAATTCTGATACCCTTGCTAATTGTAAGCATGAGCCTGGGAGATGAGCCATTTACAGGTTAACTGTGTCCATTAGAGATATAGGTGCCAAACCAGGGATGAATTTCTGGTTTCCCATTCAATTGTCCAAGTTGCACTTGAATTGGGTTAAAGAGGAACTCTGTTCCACATGGATGGAGAGTCTTTTCCATATATGGTGTAGTCTCTGGGATACATACCTATCTCTGCAGCAGGTCCAATTTATATCACAAGCAATGTATAAGTCTTTAGAATGGGTAATTCTGGTGCTGTTTTTTTGTGGCTATGCAGGAGGTTCATCAGAGTGAGGTATGACAATGCCCTGTATGCCATGCATAGATTTCCCCTCAAAAGCCTGTAGGAGACAGAATATAGGGATAGGGCCTTGAGGCGGTCTGCAAAGGACATTTTACTTATGCCCTGTATTCTTTTAGTGATGATCCTCTGTGGACATTTCAGTTGTTGGATATGCCTGCTTAGGTACATACCAAAGGGGGCATTGTACTCAATGATAGGTTTAATGAATGCCAAATACAGTGGAACAATGACTTCATTGGACTTAGATGCCATACCTTTTTTATAAGTTGCACAATATAGAATTATTTCCTCACCACTGTAGACATGTAATGATCATAGGCTAGATTACTATCTGTGCCCTTAAATCCCTGACTACTGGTTCAGCTCTAAGGGGTGTGTTGTCAATATTAGAGTTATCATGGATGGATGACTTCCCAAAGGATACTATTATGCATTTCCTGACATTTAGTTTTAGTCCATGGCTCTGACCACAGTTATTTGTCTGTCTCAGCCCCTTCTTGAGAAGATTTTTGTGTCAGTGTGAGATTCAATGACAGCTCATAATTTGCAATCATCTGCAAATTTAGTCAGTCAGAGACCACTGACATTGGCCTTGACTACTGAGAAGTTAATGCCAAAAAGGAGCTGTCCAAGGACTGATCCCTCAGGGACTCCATTTGTGAGTGGCCTCTTGGTAGGGGAGGTCTCCCAAATTCTAACTTCTTGGGTCCTGTCTGTCAGTCAGTTGGCTATCCACTTGGTGACATACTGGTTTGTACCTAACCTCTTGAGTTTGTCAACAATGCCTGAGTGAGGTATTATGTGAAATGCCTTGGCCAGGTCAAGGTAGGCATTGTGAACAAATTTGTGCTCATCCATTGCTTTGGTGACCTTCTCAAACAAGTCCACCAGGATGAGTAGGCATGATCTGCCACTGAAGAAACCAAACTGGGTTGAGTCCAGTGTCTGGAGGTTTACTATATCTCTGTTGATCATCTCTATGATAATTTTTTCCATGACTTTACATATAAGACTAGTGAGACTTATGGGTCTGCAGTGTCTGTAGATGGCCCACCTTTGTGCAGAGGGATGACTTACCTTTCCCCATTAATGAGGCATGAAGCCTGTTTGGAGGCCTGATAGGTCATGTTTCATGTTATTTAGAAAGCATCCTGGGATATTGTCTGGGCCCACTGATGCAGTATTCTTGGTCTTAGAGGGAGCATTAATGACCTGTTCCCAAGTGATAGTAGGGGGAGTTATATTTGATGATATTTCCTGAGGGAAGGTTGAAAGGGTGAGAGAGGGGTAAATTTGGAGCTGAATTAATCAGCCAGAAGGTTTGCTATATCTTCTGGCTCAGTATAGGTGGCTCCATTTACAATGAGCTCTGCACACAATTGTGTATTGCCTTTGAGGTTGCAGACATAGCTAAATAATGCTTTGTGGTTGTCCTTGGTCTGGGAGGCCAAACTTACCTCAAATTTGTCTTTGGTAGATTTTACTTGTCCTCTAAGCTTTTTTTTTAGTTTTATGAGAGTGCTTTTATCTTGCTGGGTGTTGTGCCTCCTTATTTTGCTATGATTTTCTTCATCCTGTTTTACAGCCAAATGATTCTGTGATTCCACCAGGGTGGCTTGTTTTTTGAGTTAGTTCTATACTTCTTCCTGGTAGGTACAGCTGCTTCTATGCAGCTGTTAACATGCTTAGACAAGGTTTCTGTGAGCAGTTCTGCAAAGGCAGAATTCTTCTCAGGGTTTAAGGGGGCTTGAAATTTAGTCAGGTTCCCACTTAATAGCAGAAGTTTAGCATTAAAATCATTCCTGAATAGTCTAGATTTAGCTATGGGTCCAGGTTTTATTTTTACTTCAAAGGAGACCATTTGTGGTCTGATTTTACCAGGGAAGTCATTACAGTAGGGGATGTGCAGCAGTCCTCCTTATTAGTGAGGACACTATCCATTATGGTTGCACCTCTGAATGGTGTATGCACTATCTGGTCGAGGGAGTTTGTGTTTACAAAATTCAGGAATCTCTGTGCATGTATGTTTAGTTTCGTATAGGATTCCCAGTTAATAGTGGGGTAAATAATGTCACCCATGCATATGGTAGTGTGTTGGATGGTTAGTGTTTCTAATACATTTAAATACATGATAAGAATTTCCTGGGTCATAGAGGGGGACCTATAGCATGCAAAGAAGTGGCATTGGATTTTATTTATGGTTATTTGAACATGGAGCAGCTCAAGTGCATTGTCCTGTTTGACAAGCCTTGAAGTATATTTACTTTTGATGTAAATAGAGACACCTCCACCTGTAGACCCTGCCTTTGAAGTAGCTGGCCTAAACGCGTGGAAGGCATAATAACCTTTCACTGTTGGTGTGCTCTCTGTGGCTTTAAACCATGTCTGAGTGACTGCACAGATGTCAATATTCTCTAGGGTAAAGAGAAAGTCTAGGGAGTGGAGCTTTATTTATTTATTTATTGCATTTGTTTACCAGGAAGGTCCACTAGGCCTAGGTGAGCCCATTTTCAGTGGAGGTCCGGGGAGAAAAGCTCCACATACAATTAACAAGTTGATACAAATACAAAAACATACAGAGCTAACAGGTAATGCAGCAACAATCATGGGCATACAATTATCAAGTCAGATTTGAATACAAATACATAACAGAGCTAACAGGTATTATGCAGTAACCAGCTTGAATATAGTATGATTAGAATGGTTCAGGTTTTATATATATATATATCTATATATATATATATATATATATATATATATATATATATATATATATATATATTTAAGGAAAAGGACATCAGGCTCCTCTAAAGAGGATATACTATTGGAGTAATTTGCGATTTCTGCCCCAGGTATCATGTGGGCAAAACTATTAAGAAGCTTTCAAGAAGGATTTAAGTCAAGTCAAAGTCAAAGTAAACTTTATTGCCATTCAACCATAACCATACCCAAGTTACAGCAGAATGAAATTACATTCCTCGTAGGTCAAACATAAAGAAAAAAAAATACCACAAAAGTACCTCACCAAGAGGATTACTGGCCTCATACAGATGACCTATGCAGCCCGACTAAAGAAACTCCAGCTGTACACGGTTGCATACCGCTTACTCAGAGGTGATCTCTGCTTGACATACAAGGCCATGTCCAAACCAGAATTAATGGATATGCTCCACCTAAAAAAAAAAAATCCCTGAGAGCCACATGCTCTAGAGATATAAACCTTACCACAACAATAAGTAGGATGTGCTGGAGGGATAGATTCCTGACCCAAAGACTCCCCATGCTTTGGAACAAGATTCCAATATACATCAGACAGAGCCCCTCACTAGCACTCTTTAAGAGAAATCTTGACGGGTGGATGGGAAACAGAAAATTTACCCTGGGGATCACTGCAGTGGCTCTGCTGGACAGAGGCGCAGGGAACTAATGGCTCTGCTGGTCAGAGGCACAGGGAACTAATCTAAGGGGGTGGCGAAAGCCAATACACTCTGGCTAGGCTTATAAATGCCCTTGGGCAGATAGCCTAGTACTTACCTATGAACCTATTAACCTATATATGGGTCTACTTGAAAACACCGACATGCCAAAACACCGACGACAAGAACACCGAGACCAGAAGATCGACAACTGAGATGACCGACAGTTTAAAAGCCCGATGCTGAGAACACCGACATGTTAAGGTAAGTGTGCGATAGTGACAGATTTTAGGGTTAGGGGTGGGTTAAATGTGTTAGGGTTAGAGCGCGGGTTAGATGAGTGTGCAATAGTGACGGACCTAAGGGTTAGGGTTTGGGTTAAGGTTAGTGCATAGATAGTTGTGTATGTAAGGTTTAGTGTAGGTTTGTAAGGATTTTGGTGTGCTTGTGTTGTGTGTGTGTTTTTTGGAAAAGGTATTTGTTTTGTTTTGTTGATTGTCGGGACTGTGGTTTGTCGGGCATGTGAAATTTCATGCTTTTAGACTGTTGTTCATCTCAGTTGTCAATCTTCTGGTCTCAAACTTCTCGTCGTCAGTGTTTTGGTGTGTCGGTGTTTTCAAGTAGACCTATATATATATATATATATATATATATATATATATATATATATATATATATATATATATATATATATATATATATATATATATATATATATATATATATATATATATATATATATATATATATATATGTATATATATACATATATATATATATATATATATATATATATATATATATATATATATATATATATATATATATATGTCTGTATGGGATCCGTACAGATCTCTGACGGCACTTTCTGCCGAAACAGAAATCACCGAATATACATAACAGAAAGTGCTGTTCACCGAAGCAGCACTTTCGGTTATGTATGCTGGTTGTGCCAGTCGCACTACAGTGCGGTTGAGGAAGAATTCCCTTTTCCCCACTGTAGTGTGACCTCGGAGTGAGAATATAAAAGTAGGTGTGTGTGGGGGGGTAAAAGAAGATTTATTGTTTTTTTTTTTTTTTTGAGCAGACTTTAACGAAAACAATTTTTTGGTGAAAGCACTTTCTTTAAAGTGTGTTCAGGTATTGTGGATTCGGACTAATGAACTTTCATTCAGTAGTCCTAGATCCATGTATATATACATATATATATATATATATATATATATATATATATATATATATATATATATATACTGGTCTACTACTGTAGATCGAAATTACACTATTTCGAAATATGATAGCAGTGTCCCACTAATGGGAAAGTGCACTTCAACGAAAGTGCACTTTCGCGAAAATCACTAGAACAAACGAAGGGTTAGGGCTTGGGTAATGGATAGTGGATAGCTAGTAGGGTTATCCACTATCCTTAACCCAATCCCTAACCCTATGGTCCGTGACCATCGCACCACAGTGCAGGAAATTATATTTTGTCACTGAGCAGTAGTTACGGACCTATTTCCTGCTGGGGTTCGGTAGTCATGGACCTTAGGGTTAGGGCCGGGGTTAAGGATAATGGATAACTCTACTAGCTATCCACTATTTTAACCTAAGCCCTAACCCAAAGGTCCGTCACTACCGCACCACAGTGCAGAAAATGTCCCGATCGACCTAGTGACTTTCGTGAAAGTGCACTTTCATTGAAGTCCACTTTTGTGTTAGTGGGACACTACTATCATATTTCAAAATAGTGTAATTTCGATCTACGGTAGTAGACGCATAAATATATATATATATATATATATATATATATATATAAATATTTGTATATAGATATATATATATATATATATATATATATATATATATATATATATATATATATATATATATATATATATATATATATATACACACACACACACACACACACACACACACACACATAATAATCATTTACATTATATAACACATTTAGCATTGTTAAAGAACTATATGCAAAGAGTTAGACAGTTAAGATTTTAGAGATTGCTGAGGGTTTATTCAAGATGAGATGACAGTTTTAAGATGTTAATTGTTAGAGATTAGAGGCAAGAGAAGAGAAAGATTGTCAAGGCAGGGCAATAGCTGCAATGGTTGGTAATGGTGAAAAGTAGAGGGAAGGCAGTGTAAGATGGATTGGGGTAAAGTAAACAAGTAAGGCAAGTAGGGTAGGTTTATAAAGAGGGTCAGGTGCCACACCAGCACGCCAGAAAGAAGTGGGTTAGAGAAGGAGGAGCAGTGTTTAGGGAGTGTTATTCTGGCATGAGCATAACCAGCCAGAGGCAAGTTGTTGTCTAAGAGACTTCTTAAAGAGAGCAAGGTTACAGATGGAAGTGATTGAAGTTAGGAGGCTGTTCCAAAGTGTAGAGACAGTAAAAGACTAGAGCATCTGACCATCTGGGATACTGGGTTTTTCTATTTTGAGCAGTGTTTTTTTTTTCTGATGGGAGAGGTCTGTTAGGGTGATACAAAGACAGTAAGGAGGAAAGAAAGAGGCATGCTGATGGTGTATATATAATTTTATACGCAGTAGTTAACTGTAGGTATTTGAGATAATGTGGTAGTTCAAGCCAGTTTAGTTGCCATACAGAGGAACAGTGGTGTGCTGAGAATGTTGCATTTGTTGCAAACTTGGCAACCTTATTGTGACATGAGTCAAGTTTGATTTTCAAAGAGGACTGGATATTGGTGAGGATAGGGGCACCATACGATAGGGATGGTAGTAGAAAGGATGAAGCTAGGGCCTGTGTTCAGTGAGGTTAAGGAAATAGTTTTGTCTATACAGGGTGACAGTTTTTGATGTGTTTTTTTATGTTGCTGTGGATATGGAGTTCAAAAGTTAGGTTTTCATCAGTGATGACATCTAACAGTTTGGTGCTAGAAAAAACTTCTATGATAGTATTATTCTTAGAGTAGATTAAGAATTACTTCTTGTTGAGGGGGTAGGGCTTTTGGGGGTGAATAAAATGAGTTTAGTTTTAGTGGGGTTGAGAGCGAGATGGTTATTTGAAATCCAAGCTTCAGTAGCTGTAAAGCCTTGTTGGGTTAGTAGTTGTAACTCAGAAGTGGACTTGGCAGTACAGATGATTGTAGAATTATCTGCATATTGGATAATGGTGCCTTGAGTAAGAGTATTATGGAAGGTATTAATAAATAAACTAAATAGAAGGGGGCATAATATGGATCCTTGAGGTACTCCTGTGGTTATGTTGAGGAAGGGTGAATAGGATTGCTGCCATTTTATTGATTGTTGTCTACCAGATAGATAGTTTGAGAACCAGTTTAGGGTTGGGGGTGAGATACCTAAATTAGCAAGTTTGGTGAGTAGAAGGCAACAGGATATAGTATCAAAGGCTTTTGAGAGGATGAGGAAGAGTGAAGAGACAGTGAAGCTGGCATCATGAGCCCTATTTCCTGTGTCCATAAAGGAGATGAGAGCTGTATTATAGGTTCATAGGTTCATAGGTTCATACTAGGCTATCTGCCCAAGGGCATTTATAAGCCTAGTTAAAGAAACAGCCTTTGCAAGGTTTTGAACTCAGTACTCTGCACATTACAGTCATAGCAGTTAACCACTAAGCCATCATAGCAGTATGTGGCCTGGTCTAAAGCTGTGTTGGGTAGGGGAAAGAAGCTGGTTATTAACTTAATGGTTAAGAAGTTGGATGTAGACACATTTTTCTAATATTTTGTAGATGGTGGAGAGAATAGTGATAGGTCAGAAGTTGGAGATGGCCGAGTTATTGCCACCTTTGTGGAGTGAAAGAATGTATGCTTTCTTCCAGATATTTTGTATATAGGATTCTTGAGGTGATCTACTGAGGAGTATACTGATGATGGGGTAAGCAATGGAGCTTGTGGATATTTGTAGGAATTCAATAAGTAAGTACTTGGAGAATTAGTGCAAGGTTTCAGTTTTTGAAGGAGTGTTTTTATGCTGGAGGAAAGCGTTGAATGTGATGAAGGCTGGTCACGTGAGTTGGGGCTAGTGGTTGGGAAGATAGTGATCAGCTTATCTATGATGCCGATGAAGTATGAATTAAAGAGTGAGGCTATCTCAGAGGGTGTTTTTTCAGGGTGTGGACATGGATTGTTGTTTGAGCCTGGGTGTAGTAGGGAATTGATTGCTCACACAAATTTATTTGGGTTTAGTTTATGCGGGTCCTGTAGACTATAGAAGTATTCCTTTTTGTCTTTAATGCCTGATTACATAGCTGTTTGTATAGAGTAATAGAAGGATTATTATATTTTTGTCAGGCTTTCCAAGCTTTGTCTCTAGTGGACATGATTTCCTTCGTGGGTTTGGTGAGCCAGCTGGCATGATTAATCTTGACTCTTTTTAGTCAGAGTGGGGCTAAACTATTTAAGATCTTGAGAAATGTTGAATTGAATAATTCAACTGCATCATCTAGAGGGAGAGATGTTAATGGTTCCCAGTTGGTGCATTGTAAAATCTCATTAAAGGTGTCTGATGAGAAGTGGGATAGGTCTCTAGTTTGTTTGAGTAGGTGATTACTTACAGTTGAAGTGGTTTTATGTATTTTAAAAGATGATAAGTGGTCACTAATACTATTTGGTAGTGTGCCAGAGATGGATATTTTATTAGGGTCAGATACTAGGATACAATCTAGGACTGAACCGTGGTTGCTTTTGTTGCTGGGTCTTGTTATATTAGTGATCAGCTGGGTATAATTGAATAGGTTAATGTTGATGGGGGGTCCTGCTTAGTGAAATCTAGCCAATTAATGTTAATATCCCCTAAGATGATAGTTTCATTTTTAAAGTTATTAGATGTCCAGGCAAGAATATCTTCTAGTATAGGAATGTTATTGCCTGGGGGAATGTATAAGACCATGATGCAGAGGCATTTACAGTTATTCAGTTTCAGGAGAGCTATTAGCAGCTCTACTGTGGAGAATTGTGGAATGGGTTTAGTATATGCTTCCATCTCTAGTATGTGGCCTGTCAGTTCTAAGACAAGTATAGCTAGGGGTAGGAATTTTGCATCTTTGATATATGGTTTAAGCGAAGTCTCAGTTATGGCAGTGAAGTTGAGTTAATTTTGGCTTATCCATGCATGAAGATGTGGTATTTTTTTCTTATGCTTTGTAGATTGATAGTAGTGAAGTTTAGGGATTTTATGGAGTTAGGTTGGTTATGGAAGGCAGGACATGGGCCTGGGTTTGGATGAATGTCACCATATTTTATTACGTTAAAAAGGGGGGGGGTAGGTTTACTGATTGCAGTTTTTTTTAATTTTGTAGTGGTAGTCTTGTTTAGAGTTAGTGGAGTGGACCTGAAGTAGGGGAATGACTTTTAGTTTAGTTTGTAGAATTAAGTCTGTTGCATCTAAGGTAGAGCCTATTCTGGAGTAGCTGGTGAGAGACTGTGTGTGTGTGGATCTTGAGCATGAAGATTTGAAAAGAATATGGGTTGTTTGATGAGATGCTAGTTGAAGGAGAAGATAGAGGTATATAGAGAGAGTAATAATAATAGTATTAGAGATGAGAGGCATTGTGGCAGGATGGAATTATTGAGTGTAAAGAGAGTAGTTGATACAGGAAAAAAATAGCAGTGTAGTGGTTATATTTATATGGGATACACGAGTGATACAGTTAATGGGAAGTTAGTATGTAATGTGTCAGACAGGTAGGACAGACCTGGATTGCTTGGATGGCTGATTAAGAGGGGTGTGGGAGGTGGGAGTAGGAAGTGATATAACAGGTTGGAAGGGGATTTTTACTAATAATGGTTAATAGCAAAGCCACATTCAAAGAGGTGAGTTAGGAGTGTTGAGTGTTGAATATAAAAGAGTGTAGTAGGTGGGGTGAGAGGTTATGGGAGGAGATTAGCCTAATTAGGGGTGTGATAGGTAGAGCTGAGTGAGTAGGTGGAGTCAGGCTAGGTATAAATATAATAGAAGTGGAGGTGGGTGGGAATGGGGGTAGGGTAGGGGAGCAGGGTTAGAACAAGCATAGTGAGGGTGAATGGAGCAGATTTGACCATGGATGGAAATGTCCTGAGACCCAAAACAATCAGTGAAAATCTGCAGGTACATTGTGGAGTGATGTGTATTTACTGCATGTTGCTGCAAACTAGCTTACTGGAGAGTAAGAAACTAGGAAGCTATGACTATTAGGCCAGTAAACCAGTCGAGAAAGAAACAGCCCAATTAACTGATGCAAGGTAAACAGTATAATAATGGAAATAGATCTATTCACAGTAGGAACAGATTAGCAACAGGATAACTGCAACAGGAGGTTTGGTGATGTGCTTACAGCCTTATATAAAAGCCTTATATATCAGAAAACAATATGTGTACATACAATTAAGATAATGGAGATATTTTGCTTTGAAGTTTGCCTGGGTTGTAGAGGTTTTTACTTGATGTGGTTGTTGTATGGTTCGGATCAGTCTTTGCAGTTGTGGCCATTGGTTCTGTTTGCTGGAAACAGAAATTAGGTCAGGTAGTATGCTAACTGTGGATAGAGGGAAGAAGAGGGAGAAGTCTAGGAAGGTGATGGAAAGGTTTAGAGGCAAGATAGGACATAGAGAGAGTAGTCGGCATAGAATAAGGAGTGGAGAGATGGAATGTGGTTGGAGAAGAGAGACAAAGCGAGCAGCAAGAAAAGGGGGGAAGAGTGAAGCCAGTAGTATGGAGGAAATAAAAGAATGGAAAGAAAGGCAGTGGCTAGGTATTTTAAGTAACTAAAAATGCATAAATACCTAGGTAGTACTTTCAGGCCAAACCTGGAAACATTTAGCATGTACCAGAAATCAAGGCAGAAATCCTAGCATTGAGCAGTAATACCTTTAGATTTTCTTGGTTTTGATTTGCTATGTCAGAAGTACTTTCAGTTTGGCATTTGCTAAAAAGGTACTGTGGGGGGAGACAATATTTTAGCTAATATTTGAAAGCCTAGAAGGGATGAGGTGCAGACCATCCCTGGCAAAGCAGCATAGTCTGTTCACCATCTCCTTCAATGCTGACAAATATTGCACCCCCTTAGAATAACACCAGAAACTAAGCCAATTATTAAAGTCAATCACTTTTTGTTCATATTGTGGCATCATCCTTGGAGAAGGAAAAATGCTTCTCAATGCTAGTCTCATACCAGTCTGAGAGACATATTCGCAGAGCTACATGATGTTTCTCTTCATATAATCTAGGGAGGTACATCTCAGGTCATTTACTCCCATATGGAGTATAACCAAGTCATATTGGTAATTATGGTCCAATTACCTGAATGCATGCATGATGTGGTAGATCCTAGCCCCTGATAAGCAACTGACTGTAACTTTTTTTTTTACTCAGCTTGGTGAGAGGGACATCAGTGTGTCTCATGATGGAGTCTCCAATGACTAGAATGTTGGCTTGGGTGGTGGCTTCTCTTATGGCCTTAGAGGTAGAGGCTCCATGAGATGTAGCTCTATGTGTTGATGTGGGTGTTGTTTTGAAAGAGTACATTTGGGGCTGCTGAGGGTATTTGTTATGTGTACTTCATCTAGGAGGTCATTGTGGTTTACAAAAATTACATGTTAGTGCCTCAGTATATGTGGGTCAATATGCCTGCTTTGAATTGTGCGTGATGGGTGCAGCATGTGTACTACTGACAACCTTATTGACATTAGGAGTACTTTTATGTGAGAGCTTTGCCTCCAGTGACATTGCGTAAATACATATCTCACATACCATATCAGTTTGTTTGAGAATTAACTGGTTGTCAGTAAACATGAGGCAATTTCTACATTGCCTCAGGATGCCCATATCCACCAAGCTGGTAAAAGAGACAGTAGGAAAGTTCATATCCATGGCAACAGACCCTTTTTTATTGATTAGACAATTGGAATGAGAATATCAATCATTGTCAGGAGTATCTGGTTTGCAACTATGTGGACAGTGCTTGTCACTACAAACTAGTTGTCCTGTGTGCAACTAGGTATTGGAGAAATTTCAATTGTGTTTTAGCAGGAAAAATGTCACTCGAGGTGTCTGAGTCTGTACAGAACACTGCCAAACACTTGAGGGGAAACTAATACATAGACCCTGAAAATTTAAGGATTAAGTATTTAGGCAGATATGCTGACGTTAGAAACAAATCAAGCAGTACTTACTGAAAACAAATGATTAGCTTGTCAAGAATGATGAAAAGAGGGGAGTCACATAATGCCTACTGCCTGGCTACTACTAATGCTGGTTTCAACACAGCTTCACTCTGTTGAGATACAATTCTCCTTTGTTTCTTCTCTCACCAGAAGCAAATTGTTAGCACCAATCCCAAGAAGAGAAGCAGGCCACAGCCTGTTTGGTGATCCACAGTCTTGTCCCAGATTATACAAGGGTCTGTAGGCTTGTAGCCTTTTTCTGGTAGATGCCTCAAATAGCAACCAGACCAATCAGGAATGTTAAGCACAGACACTCACTCTCCAACCAGAAACAGTCAGGAATCAATGCACTCTGCTCCTTCTCTCACCAGGAGCAGAATATAAGCACAGATTCCAAGCTTTAAAGCAGTTATTAGGCTTTCTGGTGATCAGCAGTCTCTAGGAAATAATGTCCCTGTACTCCTTCTCATACCAGGAGAAAATAGAAGGACTAATCCCAAGAAGACAAATGAGAGGCAGAATGTGGGCTGTCCAATAACTGATAGCCTTGCAATAGATGTTTAAAGGTAAGATGAACAAAAATGGTTTATCCTAAAAAATGGTTTATCCTAAATACTGCAGTGTGCAGTAAGCAGTTAGACATGAAAGTGGTGTGGTCTCTTTTCAGGTTTTAATATGCAATTAAAAGCAGAATACAAGTAAAATATAGCATAAAGAAAACAAATCACAGTAGTGTGAATAAATGGGGTCATACCATAGTTAATTTGAGGATACCTATGTATGGGATAAAATATTTTGGAGCTGTCCGTTAGTAGTAAAGAGGACTGTGTTTGGTTAATTTTTCTATTACCCATTCATAGATTCAATTCAGGCTTGATTAAGGATGGGATAAGCTTTATTTTACATGGATGGGGAGCCTGTTCCAGACCAGTGGTATCCTCTGCTAGATAATCCTGTCCCTCCAAACCATACTGTTTATGTTGCAGAAGATGTTCAGATCCCCTGATGGAGTGTTTCTGATATAATCTGACTTGCTGCTGTAAAGCTGATCCATCAGTAAGGATGCCTTGTATGACAGACAAAGGTCATGTCTTAGATGTCTGTAGGATATTGAATATAGTGATAAGACTTTCAGGCAATCCATGTAGGATGTATTGTTTAGTTCTTGTATCTTTCAAGAAAAGTATATTTTTGGGCATTCTAGTTGTTGCATGTGTCTGGACAGATACATGTCAAAGGGGACATTATACTCAATGACTGCCCTACTGAGGGATGACTAAACGGGGCAATGACATCTCTAGCATTAGTAGCAATACCTTTGTTTATAGGCTATGCAATATTCAAGGCCATTCTTATGACACTGGACACATGGTCAAAATTTAAGTCACGCCCACAGAAGTTCCCAAATCCTGAAGACGTGGGTCAACTCCTATGGGTTTATTGCCAATGTGGTAGTTCCCCAGAATTGCTAGCTTTCAGAAGAATATAATAATGCATATTTTGGCTTTTTGTTTTAGTCCATAATTCTGGTATCATTTATTTATTTTGGACACAAGTTCCTGCAGGATGGCTAATCATTTGGAGATTCAGTGACTGCTCCTAACATCTAGTCATCTGTAAACTTAGTCAGCTAGAACTATTTGTTTTTGGCTTTTACTTGAGAGAGATGCCATACAGGAGAGGACCTAGCACCAAACATTCTGGGACCCAGTGGTGACTGCTCTCTTTGTAGAGGTAGTTTCCCTATTTTCATCTTCTGCATTATGCCTGTGAGTCAGTTGGCAATGAAATGAGTGACATAGGGATTTATTCTCAGTTTATTTAGCTGCTCTACTTTGCACACATGGGGATCTGTGTCCAAAGCCTTGGCCAGGACAATGTATGCAGTTTGTGCCATTTTACCTTCATTCATTGCATTGGTGACCTTTTCAAACAAGTCTACGAGGATGAGTATGCATGACCTACACTTGACAAATCCAAGCTGAGACAGGTCCAGTGTTCTAGTTTACTGTGTGTGAGATTTTTGCCTCCACAGACATTATACACATACATTTATCATGCACTGTGTTATGTCAGTTGTGTTGTAAATGATCATCAGACAACATGATACAATTCTTACTCATCACATTTAGGCTGGCTGCAAAAGCTGTGGTAGAGTGCTAGTCTATTGTTTCAATAGAAATGACTCACTGAGCAAGGGTGACTATTACTGTTTGGAGTTTGGTTTGTTTAGGACAATTTTTGGATGGACATACAGCTAAGGTATGAGAAAATGCCCAGTTATTTGGTCAAGGATGTACTGCAGCTCAGTGTATTTATTTGCACATGGTCGTGGTACTGATTATTTGAGCTTCAGACCTAGATTTCTAAGTGTGCATTGATTTTGCAGTTCTCATACAGATAAAAAAAGCTCCTGCACTGACAACCCACTATAGAGTGAGTCCATTGGATGTGGTACACTGAGTGCAGCTTAGCACAGACTTTTTTTCTTCCCTTTTTGGTGAAAAGCTTGCTTGTCACAGCTCAGATCCTTCCATGTTTTTCAGAATCTTGAGTAAAAAATTCTGGGCTTGCATGGCTCTGTGTTGGTTATAGTAGATTAACCAGGGAGGGATCCAATCAAATAAAGCCAGTAGTGGAGCTCTATGACTTCAGAACTGCAGCACATCAGAGCTCTCTTAGTCTTATCATTAGGTCATTGATTCCAGGTACATTATTATTTCAGAAACTTTAAATTTTACATTGGGGAGATGGGAAAACTGTAATAACTCTACAAACCATATGGAGCAGCAGAGAAAGCAGTACTTAGTTTATCATTGTGGGTTGGTGGTGGGGGCTTGTAACAATGTATCAGACACAAGAACAGGGGAAAACTGTTGTAGTGTAATACACAGAAAGATACTGGAATACAACGTTTGACAGGCAACTGATAATCAGAATATAAGAAATCAGCAGTAAAACTGGAATGTGAACATCTGGAGAAGGACAGAAGCACAAATTCTGCAGCAAACATTACAATACTGACACTACTGTAATCCAACTTCAGTCTGTGGCATCAGACTAGGCTGAGATTTACCAGTAACACTGTTTATTGAGAAATGCGGTAATTAATGACTAAATGAGGCCAAGACCCGGCTGCTGTAGTTCACAATTCTCCCAAAACTGAGAATAAAACTACAAGACTAAATTTCAAAATTCAAAATACAACCAGATAACATTTACAAGAAATTCTGCTTATGATGATAAAAGTACAGTTCAATGAACAAACAATGCTCGGATCTTGCAGTAATTCACAATTCTCCCACAAATGTAAATGAGGCTACATTACTAAGGTCCAGGAACAAGTTAAAATTGAAACATGTAACTTTTGGCTAAGAAATGGAAAAATGCAGAAAAGTGCAAAAAAAACAGTATCACCATTAACCACTATAAGTGCAACAAAAATATTAATATTCAAGTAGAATTGCAATATTTTATTTTGATTTAGATGAAAAGCTCATCTCTCACAGTTTTGAGCTTTCCATACTTCTCAGAGTCTTGAATAAAAGACCTTGGGTGGTGTGATGCCCCTCCACTGACCCAGTAATCAAGGAACCTAAATCCTCACAACTGGCTACAGGCAACAGCTAGCAGATGTACACATTGGGAGGATGACAAGTACACACACAGTAAAGTGCAATTTCTCTTAAGAGCACACAGACATCACAGTCAGTCTGGAGCTGATTTCTCCCTCTTTCTCCAGATCCCCAATAAGACTCCCCACTTGCACAGCTATAGGATTGAGATCTCAGCCGAGTGGCCAAGCTAAGACCTCCAGCACTCTCTCTGTCCAACCAGTATTTTGTGTCCTTGATGCCTAGGTAGCTGACACACACACACACACACACACACACACTGAGATTTGATTTATATACAAGCACACACACAAACAAACACACACACACACACACACACACACACACACACACACACACACACACACACGGGGAAGGCTGGCACAGGTTTACTAGCTCTGCCCCCTTTTGCCAAGACTATAAAGTAGATCCAGCTGCCACCAGCCAACTCTTTATCAGCTACTTAAGGCCCTTAACAAAGGGTGTCCAATCCTACTGTGTAATGTTACTAATAATCCAAATGGTAGTTTTGACCAAGCGCCAGGCTATTAGGAGTGGCCTGTACAGTGCTACCAAATACATATGCCAGTACTCTCGGAGCTTAAATATGTTTCATAAATATCAGCCACAAAGATAGGTTTAAATATATTTAATAATAAATAATAAAAGAGCAAGACAATACTCAGTAACTCAACACAGTAACTTCAGAGTTCAAAATCACAGGAAATATTTTAAAACAACATTGCATGACAGTCTCAAATAAATACAGAGAACATCTAAACTAATCTTTACTATATTCTTATCTGTAACTAAGAGAGATACTATGTCCCAAGTTTTACTTACAGACAGGTACGTGCAGATGATGATGATAATGATGAGTGGATGTTCCTGCTAGGTCCAAGACAAAATACAAAAATGCACAGTATCTCTCTGAAAGAGTTCCCAGATTAATATCAAACATTACTGCTGGGCCAGCTTAGATGACATCACTCTTTGTCACCTGACTTCAGTTCCCAGTCTAAAGAGAACCTTAACAAAATTTCACATCTCTGTGTTAAAATACATATCTCTCAGATGTTTGGCAGATCTTAGAAGTTGTAAGACAATAAAATGCTTTACATTTTAAACCCAGTAATCACTTTTCTTTCAAGACAACAGAAAAACTTCTAGCTCTAGACAGTGTGTCTGTTTTTACATTGAAAATGAGAGATAACATCTCTTGTTTATGGCCCAGCTATAAAGTAACTTAACCTTAACTATTTTTAAGTTTTGCAAATAAATCTTCTATGTTCCAGCAGGTATGCTGTGGTTACATTCTTGAAGCTCCATACATAACACACAGTTCTGTATAAATCATATCAATATTTATAAATGACATAGAATTATTTACAAAATTCCAGATAACTGGGCTTGCAGCATGACAGGTGGGTGCAGCTCTGTTCTGGTTATATCTTGAGAAGAATTCAAAAAAAGAAGCCCATAGTGGAGCTTCAGAACCTGTAACAAGTTTGAAATTGAATAAACATTAAAGAGGGTGCCACCTGCCATTTTTGTATTTTCTTTTTTATTAAAAGAAAAAGTTTGATAAGCTGATATTTGCTTTAGCTAAAAATAATAAAATAAAATTCTTCATATCTGTACAGTTATCAATGATCACTATAACAGTATTCACAAATCATGGTCTACGTCTCACTTTGCCAATTAAACATAGCTATACACAAATAAAATCAGTACACAGCAAGTGGCATCCATGTACACAAGACCCTTTAATTCCACTGAAAAACTTGGTAAAACAGTTTAAAAAATACCACTAAATAAAAGCTAAATGGTTGAGTGCTTTTGTCTGTTCATTTGACATCTTCAAAACCGCTAGTTACTAACACAGTAAGCTTAAAATAGGCTTTCAAACACACACCCCTCAAAAATAACCAATCAAAGCTAATATTCAAATAAGGAGTACTTACACCTTATTAAAAATCAGTAATATAACCAATGATCATGATACATATGGTAACCAATGAGAAAAGCAGCCTTGGCAATTCAATCAATGGTAGCAGTGACAAATACTAATGTGCAGATGGACAATACATAAACTCCATAGGTTACATCTTACCCAATCATACCTCTCAACTGTCCAGATTTTTTCAGGATGTCCAGATTTTTGTTTCATGTTTTTGGTCTGTTCCTCATAATATTTTTGATTTTCTGGCAAGTCATGATGATTGAATTCTCCAAAATATGCAAGAAGTTTGAGTTTCAGACTTCATATCCTTCAGATAATGCATGGTAAAATAAGACCTTTATTCTAGTAATTTTCTAAGTTCATAAGAGCAATATTTAAAATCTGTCCCTATTTTTCAGCCTTTGTACCCCCATTATTTTTGGCTTTGTCAAGATTTCTTTTCCTAAGAGGTTGAGAGGTATGTACCCAATCAAAGGTTCAGAATGGTAAAATGGACCAATAGTAAAAGAGGCCACAAGGACCAATAATATAAGCAACAGTAATATTTTACCCAGTGGCAATAAATTCAACTGAAAAAGTCAAAACAGGCTGATGAGGTCTGAACTCATAACCCATGGCTTATGAGACTAATACTTTTAACCCCTGAGCTACAGTGTGAAAGTTTACTGGACTGTAACTTTGCCTCACTAAAACTCTAAATGTTCTCATTCAAACCAGGGGGATACTGGCATCCAACATTAGCTGACAAAATAATTCATGATTCAAAAGTCTTGTCCGTCAATCACCCACAAAGGCTCCCTCATTGATTTGTGCAATCACAGAAAAAAACAAAGAACCAAAAATCAACACATAAAATAGAATGCTTAGCTAAAGCCCTTTTACTGTCATCCTGTTGGATACTGTAATTGTGTTGATATATTCTACGATTCAAGGTATTATCAGTTTTTCCCACATAGAACATTGAACAGGTGGCACATTGAGCCAGGTAAACCACTATCTCTGACAAGCAATTAAACCTTCCACCTCTCAAGGATTTACCATTTATTTTATAAATCTGCCCAGTGTATTCAGCTTCAATAAACCTGCACTGTTTGCACCTTCCACACTTCTTTGTTGTCACAACACTGTTTCTCTCTTGACACACCAGTGGTTTCTCTGACAGATTTTTAATATTAAGTTTGTTTTTATATGAAAAAGTGGGCTGGCTCACCCATAGTTTCTTCATCTCATCATGGAGCTGAAAAATAAACCAATTCTTATGTATAACCTGCTCAATGTCCTTAGCATTCGTGATGTAAAATAGCAACATGTTGGCACTGGTGTCAAAATTGGATTCAGAATGGGTTGCCATGGCACCTTGTAAGCCAAATGTAATAACAGGTGCATAGGATCCTCCAGCCATTCTATTGGCCAAAATCTCATCATGAAGGGGAGACAAGACCGAGTCAGGATATTCACATTCACTGACCATGTCCAGAAACACCGCAAACTCTCTTAGACAATGTGAATCATCAGAAGTTAGTCTGGACACATGGATCCAGTTGGCTCTTTATTATCCCCTTTTTTTTTGAAAAAAGGGGTGACAACTGGAAAAGAACAAATAGGAATTACAATAGGTGGATTTCCTATAAATCCTAATGTCCAGCCCATCAACACTCGATTGTACCAATTCAATGTCCATATAGTTCATTTTGTAATGATCAACCTTCCAAGTGAAATGTAGAAAGCTGGTGGTACACTCCAGTTCTGACACAAAATCTAAAAACTGCTGTTGTGACCCCTTCCAGATGATCAGTAAGTAATCTAAAAAATAGAAATAGGCTACACAGTTCACATATATGGGGAGTTTGAACACCATATCCAAATCCCATTTTAACAACACAGTGTTTGCAAAAATGAGGGCACATGCAGCCCCCATCGCTACTCCCACTTTTTGCTTAAAGAACTCACCATCAAAAGACAAACACTTATTTTCAAGTACTGTCTTCATAAAGCTCCTAAGCAAATCTACTTCTGCAGCTGGATTGTGGATTTGTATTCGGTATCTGGATTTGGTTCTTTATTTTATAGCTATACACAATAAATACCTCTAATTCCCTTGTCAATGAACACTATCAACAAACTTCACCCATCTCTGCAAGTGGATTTTCTAAGGGCCAGATTCTGTAAAGTTCACAGAATCCAGCACATTTCACCAATATCAGCTCAAACGTTGCAGATAAGCCTGCAATATGTAAATGCACTTCAGTAAACTTAGACTACCTCGACACATAACGGAGATAAGCAGCAGCAGTAGCACACTGTATATCAGTCACAACCACTCCATAAATCAAGAAAACTGTCTCATGAAGCTTAATGTACATTAGCAAAGATACAGAAATTATGCTATTCCAATGGAAGCTGCATGACATTTGTAAATACATATCTGCAGCAATCTCTCCAGTAAACTTAGAGACAACTATGGGATATTTCCGTAAGTCATTTAGTCATAAAATATACTTACTTGCACCTATGGATTCCAATGAAATTCGCAAAATTTCTAATAAAAAAAATTAGTAAAGGAGAAGGACAATTACAGCCATGTCATCATAGCTAACAGTAGCTAACAATGGGTGTGAAACATGTATGGGAAACACAGGTAATACAAACAACCAAGGAAATAGGAAGGTAGAAAATCAGAGGTGTAATATGGGTGAAGAAGAGGGACACACAAGAGGTATGTTGGAAGAGGAAAATCTGAGGAACATCAGAGGGGCATGGCCAATTTTTTTTTTTGGTGGGAATAGGCCCCACTTTTGGGGGGAGGAGAGAATAGAAGAAAAGGTAAATACAGGGAAAGAGGAGAAGGCCAACACAGCAGGTATACAGATATAACAAATATCACAAGACATGACAGACAAAGGGCAGAAATAAACATTAAGGAAAGGTGAAGTACACATACAGCATACTCTTCAACATGGGCAATGGGAAGTTGACAAGCAGGGTGGGGATGCATATCAGCAATGCTGAAATGCAGAACTATATATATATACCTAGGAAACTGTGTGGCAGTCATACGTGGATGCATATGACAGATGGCAGTCCTGTGTTGTAGGGATCATAATACACATTGGCTATTGATTCCAATACCCAAGTAGTCTATGAGCAGTGCAAGTATAAGCCAAGCAACAACTCAGATAAGCAAACGCAGCCCATGACATGCTGGAGAATACCAGCAGAGGACATAACTGAACCTCTGACCATGCATGTAAAAGGCAAACAACAAAGCGCAGTGCCAAACAGTAGTACTGCATCAAAGCAGAAGACTGGCTGTTAATTACACCGGTAAATGTACACAACTCAAACAGAATGTAATTGAATGTATATGTCACAGACATATGCTATGACAAATGCAACACACAGGTGTAGACATATATGTGTGACATTCATTTGACTAACAGGAAAATATTGGAAAGCAATGTCAATACACATACAGACACACCAATGACATGCAATGATCTATGTTTAGAAGTCTATAATTAATGCCATATAACAAGTATTTGGCTATGCACTTGAATTCCAGAAAGGTACACTGGTTAACATGTAACACACAAGTATAACAAAAAAAAAGTTGTATTGCAAGCAATAGCCACCAACTTGTAAGTATATGATCTGCATCTGTCTAATGTCCAAAGATTTGGCGCAAGTTGGTCTTCTAACAAAATAACTACATGAAAATGGATGAGAATTCCAAGAAAGGTGAATGCACCATGCAGATGTGCAAGATATATGACATACCTACAAAGGTGGAAGGGAGGTGGACAACATGGGCCCACATCAAGGAGGACATGGCAGGAAAGCTATGTAGACAAATGATAAAGCAGGACAAGAACATGCATGGGGGCACATTGCAAATGCACATGTATACCACATTGGGGTGTTGCTGAAATCAACTCAAACTGCATTGAAGCAAATTGCTAATGTATGTCACATAGGCAGACATCCATTGCCAACATCAGCAAAAATGACCTTGCATAAATCAAACATACACAGTATTTTGCAAGCATATAACAGCAAAATACATAGGAAAGCAAGCTAAGAATCGGTATCACATACACATACATATTGTCATGCCAGTGTAAAACAACATGTGGAATAAACACCCATGGTTAGATATCACTAACCATGGGTATGACTGAGCAAAAGACAATCCTGTAAGCAACATTACAACAGCACATTAACATGAAGTCAGTGACTACTCACAGTCCCAAAGTACAATGTGTTTTCTGTATTACTCAGAAAATGGGCAGACATGTACATGCATCAGTGTATATGTACTCCATTTGCCAATATGTGCAAATGTATACAAATAAGGAATGGATGCAGAAATGCAATACTGGCCAAAGAGGGCATTCTGTAATGCTAATGAATAAGTTATCATTACCAAGGTATATACATGAATTTTACATTAGTTGTCTATACATTCACTAAAGCAGGAGTGCCCATATGTAGCAGACACATTTATATGATATAGCAGGGCAACATCATTGCCAGTACATGACCTACACAATACCAGTATGCTAGTGTGACAGCACAAGTGTCATCCAAAACAGTGGGGCAAGGAAATGTCCTTCTGTTGAGCATACACGATGCGGCAACCCAAAAATCATTCACACATCCCTGTGGAATACTGGCAACATGTTTGTGAACTGGTGTCAAACACACACATGTATATAATGGAACTCTTGCAGCATTAGTACCATGTTAACAGCTGAAACTCATGAACAGCTGAATGTTGAATGAAAGTCTAATGCGGTAATGTGTGTCATGCACCCATTATAACATAATACTAAATTTCACATGTCATCTGTAGTGTATATTTGGTCATGTATCACATAAGCATGGCAGCAAAATGCTATGCATGCACAAGTGTGCCTATACAGTCCAATCAGTTATATGGCAAACACCATGGTGTCAGCATTATAGAAGCGGATTACAGAGACAATACTTATGATCTTAAGGGCTTACCCTGATGCGGATGAACATCATAAATTTTCTCCCAAGCTATTTCCTTGAATGAATCCCGCATAGCCTGTGCCATATCCTGGAAAAAATTCCCCATCATGTCTCTCATCTGTGCCTGAAGGACATCAGTCATCATCTCCCTGACTGTTCCCAATAATAATCTTGTAGTGATGCTTGGTGGTTTCTGTCTGGGGTTCAGCAGAGATGATGGCACATGCAGGTCCATCTTCCTTGTCATCATCATCATGTCCATCATAGTCATCATCATCATCATCATCACAGGACTCCGACAGTGGTCTGGCATCTGCTTGTCTTTGACATCTGATGGGGGAGCATTTACAGGTCCCATGCTCTGTCAAGGTGAATTATATGGCAAGAAAAAAAGTACACGGGCATACCTGCGACTATATGACTACATAACATACCCACTGTGAAACAATGCACAGGCAGAAAGTCAGAATGAAACATTAGAATAAGGTATGGCCATAGTCAAGTGCACCACCATATGCAATATAGATCATTAATCAAAACCATAACAATGAAAAGCACATGTTTATCAGGCCACACATTCCTGTGAAAATCATTGCTGACATTAAACAAAAACTAATGTGCAAATCTGAAATCTAGCAGGCATTAAGTATTATCCCATTGACATGTGATGTCTGCATATGAGAATAAATACATATCAGCATATATTGCAGGTGTCATTAAAACCACATTCTCAGATGAAATGACATAATATCACTATGTAGGAGAATTATAATAAAAATAATTGCTACTAGTGGATGGAGCATCATGCAAATGACACATTCCTTATGTCCTATTATCTGTACTTATGGATGTTTTCAATATAGACCTGTGTCAGGGCCACTGTATTCATTACATAATGTAAGCAGCTTACTCCAGGCCATGCCATGGCATGCATAACATAGCTTACCTGTGGAAATCCTGTCATAATTACAGCATTTGTTTATCAGTCATCATTATGCATGGCAAGCATGTGCATAGCCAACAGGCTTATATATCCTGGCATTTGAAGAGAAGCATGCCTTGACAATTTGTCATGCAACACTGACACAAGTCAAAATGACAACATAACACAAGTACTTTGGCACACAGTAGTTAATACTTGGCACGTATGCCTCCGTATATTGGCCAGTGGACTGTCTGAGACAATATCACAATTTCCATGCTTTGTCTCTGATATGTGTGCCTTGCACATTTACTTTGGTGTGTGAATGTCAGTTGTAAGCCACGTGTCTGTGCATGTAATGAGTAATGAGAACAGCCACCAATTAACATATTGGTATAATGAAGATATAGTGAGATGACAATCCAGTAGGAAATATAAAAGCCGCATGCAAAAGAGCTAAGCAGGGCAACGTGGTCATTGGATGACCCAGCATTACATTTTGGAATGCAGCACAGCACACTAAATGTAATAGACAGTCATAAACAAAGTGACAGTCTGTGATATATGGAAACATAGTTTATGTCCTACAAATAGTAATGTCTATCTACAAATGAATCAGTGCCGTACATACATTTATTAACACTCACTATTTATGACCCTGAAAATACAAACAAAATGATGATGCTTGCTCATTATGACAGACAGAAATGTTGAACAGGAATGCCTATGTACACAATTATCCCTAAACACAGAGTACAAGTGTTTTGTAACCAAACTATCAAAGGAGCTGAAGGCAGATATAATACCCATGTTGAACTGAAGGGCATGCCAAACATAGTCCACCAACCACAATGTGAACATTGACACAGTAAAAACACATGCAATACGTGAATAGACAGGCTGTACTCAACATATTAATCACTGAAAATCACATCCAGATGTACAAGTGTAGCAACACCGGCATTAAAAACAGCAAGCAAAACATGATTAACTGGTATGTGAAACATAACAATCAAAAACACTGTGGCACATAATTCAAAACATTGTTTTCAGCAATCGTGACTTGCTGCTATCTCATATGTAAGCATATTTTTATATAATTCATACTTGTAATCATAAGGATTGTCTGACTATTGCACTTGCCATATAGATGCATGGTGGATATTCCTGCATTAGATATAGTATACAGTAAATATAAATAAATAAATATAAATAAATAAATAAATATATATATATATATATATATATATATATATATATATATATATATATATATATATATATATATATATATATATATATATATATACAGTAATGCAAAAAAAAAAAAAAAACTATTTTCTAACAATAATTAGATCATTTTTAGTTACAGAATCTGACAAAGTAACCAAGACACCTCTCTCCCTGTACTGATCTTCCAGCCTGTGCATTCATCTCGATGAACAGGACCTGATTTGTAGGGTGCTCTTCATCACCTGCAAGAAGCAAAAAGCATGTATGAATGATGTAGGTATAAAATAACATTGATATATGTTACTCAGCTCATGTTTAATAACTTTTAAAATGAGCAATATTACAAAATCTCTATAAACAATTTAAATGCTTCACACACACTACTTTACTTATTGGAAGAGAAATGAACACAGACTAGAAGACCTAAAATTTAAACCTGCAATTCTCAGCTATGTTCACACTTTACACCTGACACCTACCTGTCTAACTAATCCATCTTCCATGAGACTACATGGAGGAAATGCAGTTAAACAAATCAGAGGTATGAATGTACAGGGATTGGGTAGTAATAATGATCATAACTTATGCTTTACAAGAAGTACAATGTGTCATGAATTTATGAAAATAAAATTGCTAGCATGAATGCATGTCAGCACAGTGGTCACAACACAAAAACTCAGCTGTAAAATTTCATACCTCAGACAGTAGAACCTGTCATGTAACACATAGCTGCTCTTAACAAACAAGTACAAATTCCTGTTCATCACATACACACAAATGTAGTTTAGGTGGGAGGACATAAAATATATACATATATTTTGCTGTTAAATTACAAATTATATATCAAAAATATCCCTGATATCAGAAGATGTTCGTATTCTACAGTCAAATTTTATATCTGACCATGTCACTCACTGCAAATATGAGTATAAGTGTGGTGAACTGGAATTAATAAACAATGGCACACATATATTAAATTCAATTTGCCAACATTATCCTTTTCCACACTGTTTTTCCAGAACTGTCCCAGTATGTTCAAAGCTTCACGCATAAAACTGTAATAAAAGAGCTGCTGTGGCAGAACATTACATTTAACAGAGGTATTCATAGAAATCTGACCAAAAATGCTATAATTGCAAGCATGTCTAAAATACCTGTTAATATCAACAAACAGGTAACTATACCAGCAGTTTCAAAACTTTTACATAGACACAACATCCAAATTTTAATGAGAGCGATCCCTTATGTGGATTTGAATCTGCAGTTAGCCAATATATATACATGCAGGTCTCTTGCTTTACATGGGGCACTACCACAAATCACAGCACTTTCTTCCTTAACAAACTTCTATTGTGTGCGTGGATCCATATTCCTGGCAATAACGTATGAATAAAGACATATCTAACACATAAATCCTACAGGCCCTCATGCTCCACAAAACTGCCAGATAGCATCAAGTTTTACAATATAGAAGATAAATGTAGACAACTGGATATGCAGTGGTGTCGTGTTAAACAAATGGGATTTTAATAATACTGTGCAGTCTGTAAAGCAGAATGGAATAACAGATGTCTATATGAGTTACTATTCACATATAAACAAGTAGACTGGGAGATGCTCTTAAAAGTGTTATGGATAACGGAGAAATCTGCAGTCATCAGTGGCTTAGTCATAATAGGTGTCAGTGATACATGACAATACTGGTCATGTGAAATGACATCCTTAAATGTTGGAAAAGAGAAACATCTAAAGTGGAGATTAGTATGTACATGATAAACAATATTAAACAAATAATCAAATGAAACACATAATTATGGGAAAAACTGTCACCTTGCCTTCTTATTTATCCAGCTGAGCTAATTGTCAGAACAGCTAGTTTATAGGTTTAAAAGGCATATATCTGACATATGGGATACAGCTTTATATCTGATTTCCTTAGAAATGCACAAATTATGAGTCTGACGCTTACTGTAGGCATCTACTGACTATCTCCAAACCTCAATAGTCATCAAAAGAGATCCTCAGTGTTCCCTGATGCAGGTCATCATAGCAGTGGTGAATCTGCACAATTGTCGTGTAGATTCCTATATGATGTCAATGCTAGCTTGCAGACCATTTCCATGTATCTTTCACTGTGAAATATCATGGTCTGTCTCTGATGCGATGCTCCACTCCAGCATAGCTGACCATCATCTGGGTGGTCTCTTCCTTGGTCCAATTGAGTGTCTTGACATGTACAAGCCTCCTGGAAATAACCATTTCAATGACAATGTAGATAAGGTGTGAGGTCACAATTCAATAAATTGCTCAATGAGGTCCCACTCAGTTTGTAGGGAGCAACAGTCTAATGTATAAATGTATCAATATCACAATTTAAAAGTGGCACTTATGAGATGGCATCAGATCACTGAAAGATAATTGGTACTTATTACATGTGTTACTATTTAATAATGCCTGTTGGGTATTTGCATTGAGCACTTTCCTGTTATGCCAAGTTATTGGTTAATGCACCAAATTTTGAGAATTTATGCGGCTATGTACAAATCGAATTCCAAAACCTTGAAATATATTGAACTCTATTCACTATATAAGGCACAAATGAGACACAAAAGCTGTGTGTACATAGCTGGTCTTACTTTCAGGTACATCTGATTCAGATAGCTGCAGAGGTACTTTTGCACCTCCTAACATTGTTGTAGTGGGATATGTTTCTCTCTTATCGTTAATCCTTAGAAATATATGTGGATATGCTTAGACTGATGCATTTAGGGAATATTCTGTGCAATATAAAATGCATGTAACCTACTGGAGGGGTGTAGGAATGAACTGTATGCATACAGGTGGGTACATCTGCATCACTAGCTAACACTACTTCTGCATATGCTGTTATATAGAAAAATGTAAACAACAACAGCGACCAGTACATAGGGACGTACTAATAGATTTTCTCTGTGTATCGCTAGTGACTTGGTACAGTCTGTATTAAAAATTGTCTGCACAGAATCATATAGATTCTAGCATTATCCATATGTTGCTATGTAGTATGTAATCATATTACTGCTTCTTAAAACATGTACTAGAACTATTGTTGCAATTAAATTAGATCTGTGTTTATGTCTGTTTAACATGTATTGTGTGTGGTATGCTTACATATATAGAGGCTTTACGTTGCTTTCTGTAAGGTGTTCAATTGATAATTTTAATTTGCTCTCTGCTAATGGGGATAGCATTCACTGTTCGGTATTGATCGTGTTGATAAAAGCTCATCATTTATAGCAGTTCCTGTTGATATGACTGTCTTTGTTTTTCAGCTAGGTTGTCTGTTTAGGATCTGATTACATTATAGCTACAGGCTCTGTATGGCAGCCATCAAACATTTCTGTTTCACACATAGGTTGTGTGTAGTATGTTTAGGTGAAGTTCATACAAAGTGTGCTAGTCATGTCACGCAGTGCTGTTGTGTTTGGAACTGCACTACTACAATAGCCACTCTAATGGTTTCAAATCCCACAGACAGCCTCTACAGATATGACAAATCATGTTGTTCCAAGTCTTATGTATTCAGACATTGTTTTCATATCACACATGGTTTTATATGTCACAATGTTATACAGGGCAGGGACTGTTTCCTAGATTTTGGCATTGAACAGGACTGCAAAGATGGTATGTTGGATAAACTGTCAGCATAATCACCTCCATATATGAGCCCCCACCTTAACATCAACATGTGAATATAACCATCATTCCGACAGCAAATAGACCTAGGATCACCACATGGAACAAAATTAGAATAGATGCTCTGAGCAACATGGGCAGAGCCTCCTTGGATGGAGAGGAAATATAGTATGGAGGAATGAAATGTGGATGGACCTCACCATCATGATTAATGCTGTGTGAGATCACAATAGATCCCACGAGGCCTGTCACTGATGGTGCTCTGACATGACCCTGGGTGGAGTCAACTGGGAATGCCAGTATGAGAGGTTGAGAGATGCCACTGGTGGTGGCCCACCACTGATCCCCCCCCCCCAGTTAGATCATAAATTTTCTCACATCACTGCATTTGGTGATTGAGGTGTGCTGCATACCAGGGGGTGCGATCTATGCCGGTTTTCCAGGCCACACGATTATGTGTTATTTTGCATAATGTTGATGCAAATAGAGTAACTCAAAACATATTGTTGTTGCATGCGTATTGTTGTTGTTGTTGTCTCTTTTGGCTTTTCCCCTGTTAGGGGTCGCCACATTGGAACTCCGGTCTGCTAATGATTGGCAGTAGATTTTTATATACCGAGTTGCCAGCCCTGACACACAACCTTCAATGAAGGTATGTCCATTCACCCATGTCTCCACACAGAAGACGCTTTAGCTGAGAATCAAACAGGACAACTTCTTACTGTGAGGCGAGAATGCTACCGCAGCACCACCACTGCAGTTAGTATGTTTATTTTTGTGTTGCAGCAGCAGACTTGCATCATGCACATGGGTCCACACTGGGTGAGGGTGTCCAATGTAAGTGTAATGTCATGTTGCCATACAACTTCAGTACATACATAACAGTACAACCAGCATGTGTAATGTGTTCTCCCTTTACTTGCACAGGCCATCCACTTCTGCACATCAGCAGGACATGACAGGTGAGTGTCTCCATATACTGCTATTTTGACCAATAGCTGTTATTGCCTTACCTCCTGCCATGCCAGTGGTGTATACTGTCATATTGCTATTTCCCTGCCACTGTAAAGTATAGGTACATCTTCTGGGGACAGGAGCCATGGAGGTGCACCAACCAAAAGACCAAGTACGTTTCTCCACTGTGTTCATAGGCTACAGCATTGGGTAGCATAACCATGTTGTCAAAAATCAATGCTGTTGCTTTCCTACACAGAGGCATCTGGTCAATGTGTGTAATATGTCATGTGAGTATCAACATGACCTGTTAGTGTGTTGTATATACACCATGCACCTATGTCACCTAATGCATAAATGACTGCATTTGCTTTGTTTCTATTTTTCCACTGCAAAATCCGTATTATGACAGAGAATCTCCACATAGGGAGGGTGTTAGTAGTATACTATTACCTGTGTTTCATACATGTCACTGCTGCTACTGCTGTTGTTGTACTCCATTATTAATGTGTCCTTCCACCCATGCATGGGACAGCCACCAGCAGCAGGTTCTCAGCCACGGCAAACAGGTATGTGCATGTATTACCTACTGTGTGTTTTACCTCATTTGGTATGCATTTAGTAATGCTGTGTTTAAACTTTTGCTTCCCTACGACAGTTGCATTTCAGCCCTCTCCTCTGATGCTGAACTCCCACAAGGACATGTCATATGGGTGTTATGCTTGCATTCATCACATATGTCATATATGCTGCATATGTAATATAATTGTTAACTCCCTGTTATACAGGTTCCATGGGCTAGACACAGACAAGACCTCCTGGTAAGTCAATTATTATCTCTAACATTGCAGTGATATATACATGGCACATGTTTGTAATGATATCCAGCATGTGATATAAGCATGTTTTTCTGAACTGTGTTATCTGTTGCTTCTTTTAGCACATCCACTGGCTTCTTTCTGCATTAGTCAGTCCACTGATCCCAAAATGGGATCTGATATGTCTCAGTATGGGAGCATGGCCCCTGGCACACAGGACACATATTTGGTGATACAATCCAGCCCAAATGTGACAGTCATATGGATGAGGCTGTAGCCTCAGATGTGGAGGAAAACTTGTCCAGCCATTCTAACAATGTGGGGACATCAGATGGTGGACAGAATGAGCCCTGTGGACTACAGTCCCACAATGAGTCTGCTGGGGATTTTAACATTTCCCCAGAATGCAACAATACTGCCCTATGCAGTAGAAGTAGGCATGTAGCTGGTGTGTATGAGCACATGTCAGAGGGTGCCCACCTATTCCTACAGTCAAATTAATGTTCCCAGTGATGTCATACCTCTGGCATTCATGCAATTGTCAGTGCCAAGGATGTGTTACACATCAGCTGTGTCTGCTGCATGAAGAACAGGAGCACAGGCATCATAAGGTCATGGTGGCATTGGCTGTACAAAATGTAAGCATGTTATCTGTGACATGATCAGCTGAATCCCTGGTTACAACAATATTGCATGTCCTGACTGTCCTTAGCCAAGTGTCATGGGGGAGGGGTAGGCTGCCTCTCAGCAAACCATTCTTTGCCCATTGGGCATCAATGTTACTGCTGTAACGTGCACACACATCTGCTGCTGTCCAGTCTGGTGTGAGCCTGGTAGTCACAACCAGACAGTCAACTCACACCCATACTCCTTCCCACATGCTGGTGTCACCCCATCAGTGTTCACTCTGGAGCAACTGTTTCCATACAGGATAGACTCAGCCAGGATCACAGTGTGAGCCATCAGTGAGGGCACTCTAGAATGAGCTAGTGTAACACTGACAACTGATCTACTATGACCCGTAGTTTCAGTCTTACCCAGTGGTGATGATGATGATGGCTATTCAGACCACTGACGATGATATCTGTCTGTGGTTGTTGTGAAGTCTGATGCCACAGGAGCCTAACATTTTTAATAACCATTGAGCACTCTCCATCATCTACACCTGTTTCTCCTGGCTCCTGTGTTCTCCTGCTCCTCATACAATAAATGAATGCAAAATAAAAAAATTGCCATGGTATAAAGTGTTCACAGAGACACAAACTTTATTACAATAATAGTTAAAAGACTAAGTAATTTCTCCCATTGTAACCAGGTCTACTTCACTTCACCTACAACTCTTTTGATTGACTTTCATTTGATTAAGACCAAATCACCTAAAGTTAAAATTACCGACAACTCATTTGACTGACTCTCATTTCACCGACTTTTAAGCTATAGACATGATGTGGGTTTCCCTGCAACTGTGACTTGCTTGTGCAAAAAAGAATTTCTGTAACTTACAGTGCTGACTGTCAGAATACGAATATTCATGTAGAAAGTAGTGTTGTAGTATTTGTAAATGTAGATATGTCTCTTTACATTTTTATGGGAAGTATCTCAAGTAATATGGCGGATGTTTTGTACATTCCCAACAGTAGTGGCAGCATGTAGAGTACTGTACGGCAAGTAAAAAGTATATGCCCTTTCCCCACTGTAGTGTGATACTGGAGTTAGTATATATAGTTTGTGGAGGAGTGCGGGACCTAGCCCCCCCCACCTAGTTTGGTTTTATATTGTCAGGATTCTATTAAGAGGGTAAGTAAGCAGTTTTTATGTTCTGGAAAGAGTTAGTAATTGGTGTTGTACGTATGCATGTTTATAGTTTAAATTCTAGTGTTGAAATTCAGCATTGTAAGCTGCCGGTGAAATGAGTGTCAGTCAAATGAGTTGTCGTTAATTTGACCTTTAAGTGATTTGGTCTCAGTCAAACGAAAGTCAGTCAAATGAGTTGTAGGTGAAGTGAAGTAGATTCTTGTAACCATAGGGCTTCATCAAAGTAAAATCAATCAAGAACAGCTGTGACTTATATTAATTAAAATACACATGACTAAAATATAATTAATTAAAGTACTGAACCAGCAACAATAACCAAAGTAGAAAACAAAAACAAATTGCCATTTAAGTGATAGCTCCATCAACCTGTAGAAAAAATATATAGAATAAGGAATAAAGAGTATATAACAAACAAGGAAATAAAAAATCTTTAATCCGTTGCAGAGTTTTTGGTGGGCTATATCATTATGCAACAGGCTGTTAGCTGACAAACTTTTTTTTAAAGAAAATACAGTAATTAATGTTTATATAATTGTTAATAAATAGCTGCTAAAACTACTGATAAAAAAACATGTCAAAAGCCTTAATTTAAAATCATACATTATGACTTAAACACTGAGTTGCCATTTATATATCAGATTTGTTATGCCCAAAGTTTTAAAATATCAGATATGGACAAGGAATCATTTATCCCAGGAAATTGCTTAGCATTAAATCTGAGTTGCCATATTGTTTTTCTATATTCCAATATACTTTTAAAATCACCACCACTTTTTGTCAGCTAACAGCCTGCTGCATAGTGCTATAGTCCAACAAAAACTCGACAATGGATTAAGGAATTTTTTATTTATTTATTTATGCTTTATTCATTATTCTTTATGCATTTTCTACTGGCTGATGAAACTGGCACTTAAATGGCAATTCATTTTTATGCTTTTTTACTTGGTTATTGTTGCTGACTTAATGCTTTAGTTAAGGGTATTTTAGTCATGTGACTTTTTAATGAATATAAGTCACAGCTGTTTTTGATTGATTTTACTCTGATGAAGCTCTATGGTTTATGATGAGAGAAAGTGTCTTTTAACTATTATTGCAATAAAGTTCATGTCTCCATGAGCACTTTATGGCAGTGGTGATTTTTTTATTTTGTATTAATTTATTGTCTGCGGCACTGTTTTCTTGGTGTATGGTTTTTCCTGCACCTCCACTGATAGTTGCAAAATGTCATCTTCAGACCTCTTGGTGTTTTGGAGTAGTTCACCCACATCTGCAGCAAGGATAGCACCATGTGTTGTTGTTAGCATATTGTGTAGTGCGGCACATGCAGTAATCATGGGTGCTGCCTTTTCAGGTGGGTAGTACAGTGCACCTCGGATGTGTCCAGGCATCTGAACTTGGCTTTCAGTACACCAGTATGTGCTGTATTGTAGGCCTCCTCTGCAGGGCTGTAAGATTCTCTATATGGGGTCATTGGCCATAGCTTGAGTGGATAACCATAATTACTCATTTTGGGGGGGTGGAAACACGTGTTACCATCATAAATAATGTTGACAGGGGTGTCTATAGCTTACATCTTAGTTGTGACCCTGTACTTAACCAGGAGTAGTCCCTCAGGTGTTTCTCCTTGCTGGAGTGCAGTCCTCAGACCAATTTGCCTCTATATGGCAGCATCATGGACACTCTTGAGGTGTGTTGCCATGATGTTTATTATGCTACCATCTGCTGTGCACACCACTTGACAGTACAGGGATGGCTGATCCTTTCTATTAATGTTTCTTTCTGCTTCTTGGTGTACAGGAGTTTTATAGGGATTTGGGTGCAGTCTATGTCACCAAGTATATGAGGGAAGTTTGCAGTGTTATAGAAATGGTGCATGACAATTCCATGGTGGTAGATGGAAAGTTTATGTGTTCATCTACTTTGGTGCACATTGCTGCCAGGAATTGTGCCAGGATATGACAGGTACCTGAATGTGACACACTTACAGCATCTCCCATATGTCGTTGGAATATCTAAGATGCCAGTACACCTAGGCTCAGACACACTTTTGTTCTCAGAAGGATGGGGTTGCCTTGCAATGTCTGCACAGGCATATGTGGGGCACAAATTTTGCAGACAGTCTGCACAACCTGTCTGGCTAGGCAATACCTGTCACTGATTTCTTGATCTGAGAGTTGGCTTAGCTACTCCTTGGCTCTCTGGCTGCCTTCTAGGATACACAGTCAGATACTTCTCCATAGTTTGCTGGACCACAGCCTGTTGTAGTTCATTCAATACAGGAAATATTTTTATTTATTTATTTATTTTGTTGGTATTGTTATGGATTTCATAGGATTCCATGGTAGTAGCTTCCTTTCTTTGCATTGTGATATGCCATTTAAAGAGGTTTTCAGAAACAGAGTCAGCATTGCACTTTGTTGTATTTAAGTTGCTTTCAGTGCACACAGTGTGTTTTGGAATCTGACAGGCATGCAAGAGTATCTGTAATTATCTTACACTGAATAAATAAGTGCTCAGACTTCCTGAAATCATGTCTGCAACTGGTGCGTTGAATCTGCCTTAGGACTATTGCACTGTCCACAACTAGCTTTTAGACTCTGGCCCAAAGTGCTCCTCTATTATTGACCTTTCCAGTCCCACCTATCTGATCACAGCCATCTAGCTATGGTGTCTCTTTGAGTTAATTCCAGTTTATAGTTAAAATATAAAACTCTATCCTAATTTGATGAAGTCATACAGAAGTCTGAAATTGTGGTGATATGGCTCCAAGGAATAGCATGCTGCAGTTCTAAAGTAAATATATGAAAGTTTCTAAAATATCTTGTATGGCTGTATGAAAGGTGCAACTGTCTGTCAGTAAAATATCTAGTAAACATGGGAAATGCATTATAGCTGTAGTAAGCTGAGTTAATTGTAATTATTTTAAGAAAAAATTGTAAAACTTTTGATTGTTGCTTCCAGTAAATCTTACAGCTTGTAAAATGTACAAAATAACAGAAGATTAAAAAAAAGTGAAAGAATTTTATTTTTTTTTTCTTATGTTTAGATGATGAATGGCTTGAAAAATTAAACTACTCAATGTACATGTTGTGCTTAGAAGTTAGCTACAGCAGGGATGGAGGTTTGAAGAAAGAGCAGTCCACAGCACAATAAGCACTGAAGGTTGAGCCAGATGAGTAGTCAGTGCTGGAGCCAGCAGCAGAGGTGGGAACAGTATTCCATGTCACCAGCAAAAATGCTGTGGCTTGGACATAGCTTTGGACAATAGTAAAACAGGTGAAGTATAATAAAAGTGATGTATGCCAACCTGACACCATGCATAGACTTGCTACACTGTGCATCAGACATAACCAACCCAACTATCAATGTACAAAGGGAAGGGTGCAATAATCATCTTTTGTACAGGTGGAGAAGGGAGTACATGCATTGGTGCATCTCAAGAAAAATATACGAGTGCTGAGGACAGTTGAAAAGAAGACAGACCTTGTGTGTTACGTCACTGAGTGTTTATGGGAGCATGAACATAAATGGCTTTGAGAAGGTTGTGAAATGATCTGAGCACTGTGGTGGTGGTGGTGGTGTGTGTGTGTGTGTGTGTGTGTGTGTGTGTGTGTGTGTGTGTGTGTGTGTACTGGGACACAGCATCAACAAAAGTTGAAGTATTGTGGCTCAATCTATTGTACAGGTCTATGAGATGCATGGTAGAGAGTTTACCATCACATGTAGATACCAGCAAATTAGAGCTGCCCCTACTACCAGTTGTGCTAGTCTTATCATGACCTTGGTTAAATATCAGCATGCTGCATGACCATGAATGATGTCTGTTATCAGACATGCCATTGCCACAACTGCCATTACCTAGAGTACATCCTCTTCTGGTCAAGACACCTCAACAATAGATGTAGCTATGGAATTGCTAGTTGTACGTTATCATGATCTCTGACACCCATGTCCACAATGATGACCATCCATGAAGGTAGCAGTAGAAAAGCTTCAGAGATGGAGCTTCATGCATGGCATGTAAGCTCGAGAGGACATGGCACATTCAAGTATGTAATTTAGTCTGTAAAAACAATCGCAAATATAGGACATGCAGTCTCAGAGGTCAACTCACACACCCTGCATCAGTCTTACTAGATTTGATGTGGCTTATTTGGTAATATCTTTTGCCTCCATGATGGCCCTGCATATATACTGGGTTGTAACCACTGACACAACAACTTCAGTGGGACAGTGGTAACCATATCTCCAATAAGCATCATTACCCAACCCCAGTGTGCATTCCTCACCCAAGGCAGCTACTGACAGATCCTGACATATATCTGCTAAGTAGTATCCCACTTCTCTGACTGTTACTGTTTCTAGTAAACTCTCTTTACTGTGTGGTGTGTATCTACTGTGTGTCCACAGGTACAGAGCTTGTGACAGCAGTCTGTAAAGGTGATCTAATGGTCACATTCCCTGTGTGGAGTACACACACTGTACTTCATGACAGTAACAGCTTTTCCCTGCTATCATTATCAGAGGTTACAGATCCTCCAACATAAGGTGATGGCAGTTGAATAGTGGTGGCGCTGGACAGAGATTCACTTGCAAACACAGCAGAGTTGAATACTCTGTGTAAGTAGGACCCAGCATCAAAAGCATACATCAAAGATTGGTGCAGAAAGAGCAGTGTTTGAAAACAAAACCATTAAATATTATACCTTGTACAGATAGTCATGCAGGTGCAATCCTTGATGTTCCTGTATAACTGAAAGCAAACAGCTTTAATAAGATTGACTGTGAGTAACAGATCATGAGGAGGAACACTACATACCTGAGCAGCTCCAGTGGACACTCTTTGTACACAATGAAGCTCTGCACTAATGTCCAGCAACACACTGTTTGACCATATGGTGTCACTGCCTCTGACAGAGGTCAGAAATTCCTGTGTCTTCATCACAGGTGGCTCTACAGTCCAGTTCTTGACAACCTACTTTTCTGCACCAAGACAAACTACTTTTTTTTCTGCAGCATGAGTAAACTCACGAGCCCTGTGGTGGACAATGCCATTTTTTCATTCTGGGCCACAGACATCATTAATATCTGCCACAAGATATTTCAGGCATGTTCTGGGTAGGCCCAGTCAGCAGCATCCTGCCCATAGAGTCATTATCCATGGAGATGGAGGTCCTGGAGCAGCAACTCATTCCCTGTCTCAGAGAATTATTTTTTTTCAGGTTGCTTTCTCAGCAAAGTCACCAGTTCTTTTCTGTTTAATAACCTTTTTAGGTATTGCTCTGTAGATACAGAAAACTGTGGAATAAGCATGGTGGTCATGAGATGCTCAAAAAACCTTACCACACTGTTACACCCCACTCCCCATTTTTCATGTGCTATGCTGCTGGCAAGTCTAACAGTCAGATTTATCTATCAAGACAGTTTACCTATTGTCAGACGCTTGATATTGTTGACCAAATGTCCGCCATACTAAGACAGCCTTAACGTTTCCATTCCCAAGGTTACATGACTGTTTTGTCTCATTGATAAAAAGATTTTTTTTGCACATATTGCATATGTATCAACTGTACATCATGCAAATATATTGGCACAAAGTGATAGAGCAAGGCTGGCCTGAATGTGATCACATATATTCCAAATACTTTCTGAAGGGTAGGCTTCCTATTTGCCTTAACGATTCTTCAGCACAACAGTTGCCTTACCAGTGTAGTACTCCTCTCATTACACCCATGCAATAACCTATAAAGATAATGCAAAAAGCTAGTTCATTATGCAGCTAAGTAACAAAGAATGTAGCTCTACCCATAATTTACTTAACTTATAGCTTTAGATGCTGCAGCTCTATAAATTCTTCCGTAGTACAGTGAGGCTTATTGCATTCCTCTGTTGCTTATATTGCACAAATTTGAGTGCTAGGACATACAAATGAGGCTTCAAGTAGTTACTGTGTCTGAATCACTCAGTTTCCATATTGTGCTTTCAGGCCAGACTAAGAATTTAATTCTACACAGTATCTTGCACACATCTAAGTAACTGCAGACAGCAACATGTATGCACACTTCACTCTACGGCTATTGGGGTTATATAATACTATGCCTTACCTGAGGCAAATGGTGTCACTGTACTGCATAATATATTCATGACATATAAGAAGACAGAGACTGCCATATTTCACAGATTAAAAACTTCTCACAAGAAAAGAACTTGGTAAAAGAAAATACGAGCCGGCTTCAGGAACACAAAAGCACTGCTTATTAATGTGAGCGCTTTCGTTAGAGAAAATGCTTGGTTTCATTTCCTGCTTGACACTGGAATGCTTCTGCTAAACTAAGCAGAAAGGTCATCTTAGACTACATCTCCTTACGTTTTGAAACTTTCATTATGTTTGGATCTGACGAGGTCAGCAGATAAGTATGCAGTCCAACAACTGCAGGCCTATACCTGTAAATAATTTCAAAGAGACCCAAACCTCCTTCAGAATGATGACTATATAATCTTGGGCACACTGATTTTTATATATCTTTTGATAAGAGTGAAACATTTTTTTTTATTTTCCTGTCCAACTGATTCAGTACCCTTTGGGGTAAGTCAATAACACCAAAACTAAGTTGGAACAGAAAGAGTAAATTGATTTGTAGCTTGGACTTTGCTCTTAGATGACATGTCTCTTTTCAATATTAGTTTTTGTATTCAGAAGCATACCTTAATGAGTGTTATTCACATTTGTTCATGTTTTATTGCCTGTCCTTCATCAGTTCCCAAACATTTCCATGTTCCCTCCTGCTCAAGTTCCTTTATATCACATTCCTGTCCCAGATTGATATTTTCTTGATACTGCAACTTTCTTGTAGTCATATCCTGGGATAGAGTAACAGCGATCGAGAGAGAAGTGATTGCACCTTTTCAGGTAATGAGGTGGTGCATGGTAGCATCAAACATATTCTTCCATCTCCTTCACAAGGTTAATAGCCAGAGTGTACCAGAAAAGGGGTACAAAGGCCCCCATTACAAGACTGAGGTCTGAAAAGCCCTGCCACAGGCTGTCACATGTGTGATGGACATGTTGCACCCCGTTGAGCAATGTCACCACCACTATAGCAACATGAAGTGATGCCATCCTAACCCCTTTTGCCAGTGGGAGGATAAGGTTAAAGTTATAGCACCACATATATACTGTTGGTTACTCTTGTCTTACCTACATATACAGCCTGACAGTGTGTGCCATCTATATATTTTATGCACTCCTGTTTTTCTCCAAGACTATATCAGGAAATGTACAGTTAAACAAAAGCAGGAGGAAAGGACACTTCAGAAGGCATCAATGTGAGTACACCTGCTATGTACAGTACAGGTTTAAACATTATAGCAATAACCGACGATGTTGGTGTGGAATATTAAGATTTACCCACAGTTGATGTGGTTTAATCACAAGGTTGAAGCCCGAGTGATTAAATAAAGCCAACTGTGGGTACTGAGTCAGTTATTGCTATTATACAATGACATTATTTAAGAAAAAAATGACTTACTTTTCTTAAATAATGCCTTTGTATAATGGCACCATGATGTTCTTCTGCTTCTGCTGCACATCCTGTTGCCTTTTTTTGATGTACTGTGCATGCGTATGGGACTTGCATTCCCATGCTTACCCAGTACATCAGTTCTTTGGAAAGGAAGCAACAGAGAAAGGAAGGTCTCTTTTCCTCCTTTTTTTTTTAATTTAAATAAAAAAAGTTTCAGACAGTTTAAGGGTAGGAGAGAGACAGAATAGAGGAAATGCAAGGAAAATCAGGTACGTGCCTTTAGTTTTGAATAATGTACCTGATTTTCCTAGTATTTTCTCTGTACTGTCTCTCTCATATGTTTGGACTCCCAATTTCTAATTTTATTTTATTTTGTTTAAAAAATGTAAAAGTTACACTCCCAGATTCTCAAAAAGCTTGCACGCAGTGCAAGATCAGTGCAGGAGCTCAAGCAGGCAATGTCTGCTGTGTGATCCAGGAACAGCCTGCAGGGGCGTGCATGAGCACTCCTGCACTGATCCTGCACGGACTAAGCCCTGGTTTGCAAATCACCCCATTTGCAGGAGAAATCTATGCAAATGAGGTGATTTTGCAATCCACGAAGCTTGCAACAGTCCGTGCAAGACTAGTGCTATCTGCAGAAATGTACTCGGTTAGTAACCGAATACATTTCTGCAAAATCCAAAATGGAGCTGTGACAGCCCCAAATAAAGGTTGCATATCATGTAGTAAGCATGCCAATGGCTAAGTATAAGGCCATTGGCATTGAAAACAAACAAAAAAAAAAATACAACAATCGACTTTTATTTTTTTTTAGCCGATCTCGGCTGTTTAAGCGTGGGGGGGGGGGTAATAAAATAAACCTAAAATAAGCAGTCTAACTAAAATCACTATTCTGCCATGCATGTCAATGGCAGGCAGAAGACAACCTGGCCAGTGAGTAGTGGTTGCGAAGGGGGGAGGCTCAGTGTGAGATATGTAACTATGCATTAGCAGGCAATCCTATGCAAATGAGGGGAAGGATAGTGAACTCCAGTTTTCAGCAGCATGTGAGTCAGGTCCCAACAGTGTAAGAGTAGGAATAGTTTGGTGCAAGCCTAGGAGATAGGTAACATCATGGAGGGGTGTGTCAGGCATAATGTAAGTGGATTGGAGCCCTGTGGCTTGGGTTTGCTCCTAGCCTAGCACAGCTAAGCTAGGGTGTGTGTCTAAACTAGGGTTGCCACCTTTCATTGTGGCTAAAACCAGAGTAAAGTCACACCACTCGCATCATCAGTAACCCCACCCATATTCCGCCCATTTTGTGACATCACTGTGACATCACTTGGTGGGAAGCGCCCTCTTTTTCCATTCCCACTGCCAGTTTTTGGCTAATTTACTATGCTTTTTTACAGAAAAGCATAGTAAATCCACCGATTTACAAACTCTGATAGTCTGTTTCCTATTTTGAAACAGAATACCGGAGTTTGTACAGTTTTTCTGGACTACCGGAGAATCGGTTTGATTTCCGGATAGTCTGTAAAAACAATGGAGGGATGGCAATGCTAGTCTAGTCTAGTCTAGTTTCACCCAGCTAACTGGATGGGGGATACAGTACCCACCTGTGTGGGCAAATGCAGAAACTACAGCCCTGAGCCACAATGCTGACCATTGTCATGTGGCATGATGCCAAGATATACCCATCACCTAGCCTTGTATAGCTGTCTGGCACAGTTGGCACCACAAACTTGTGCAGAAATGCACCCATACATGTCAGTACTGGCACCCTGTGTGTTTGTGTGTGTGTTGTATGATGCGTATGATCACATCCACACTCAATACAATCCCCATTGGCATACTGAAGCATGCTGTCTGATGTCAGACACCTCCCCATACCATTTGCCCATATCACCTCTGTATGAACCCTGTGGTGCATGTGATAACTGCACAGTAAAGGGTTGTATTCCTGGCCCTGCCAAGTGTGTTAATGTGTGTGTGTCCCTGTGAGAATGTGGCTGTGTTGATGCCGACACCTGTTCATGTAGACAGGCACATGTACTACAACTATCGTATATCTACCATATCCCTGTTGCAGATGTCACTCACCATCACATATATGTTCTGAGGGCTCCACATCATGTAACCTAAGTGGCGCATCCAATAACTGCATAGAAATGTGATAGCACTACATAGTTGTCAGGGGTTTGATACCATGTGCTGGTAGGTGTGTGACACAAACATGCTTAGGTTTTACTCTCCCACCCCTCCCTGACTTGTCTTTGCCTCTGTCTGCCTCTCTCACTCCCTCTCTGGTGGATGTGGAGACTAACACCTGCTTTGCTTAGGCAGCAACATGTGTATTTTAAATAATGCTCATGATCAGCTGATGACCTTTGCACAAATTGCAACCCTCCCCTAGCTGATTGCATGTGGAACAGCTGTGGTAACATTCCCATAGCCAATTGCATGGAAACACACTCCAATATCTAGGAGCATCATGTTGGTGTGTGGCTCTTTTCATTCACTGTGAGCACAAACTAGATCTGTTGTTTGGCAAACAGCATCTCAGATGGATTGGGGATTTACCTCTAACAACATACACTGTGGAAAAAGGACAACACACAGGAAGGGGATGTGCCTGACCTGACTATAGACTGTAAGTGCTGCTATACTGCATGTGGAGTAATGCTGGTTTAACAGTGTGTGTATGGATATGGCTGTCCTACATGTTTTAATACCTGCCATGTAATTTCTATGTTTAGAAGGAATCCTCATCTGTAGGGTCATCTGCAGACTGGGCAGCGTTGTGCCCTTGGTTTCATGTGTTACCCACAGAGCATGTATCTGTAACTTTCTAGGGTGGCGTAAGCCAGGGAACCTTGTTGGCTAGGCTTACATAGGCCCTTGGGCCGATAGCCTAGTACCTGCCTAAGAACCTAGGAACCTATGAACTGCAGAAGGTAGTGTGAGGATTGCAGTCTGTAGATGGTGAAAGCCATGACAGTTACTGACTTCATATCCCTCATAGGACATATGTTGCAACAAACCCTGTTACAACAGTAAATGTAAGAGGTTATCACGGCAACATGTCAATATTGGCCCTGTGTATGTGCTTCCAGCCACAACTCTGTCAACCTTTGTACATATGTCGTGCATTAAGAGGTGCATATGTTCTGTACACTATCATTAGTGTCATCATATCTGATAACAAGCCAGTGAGATATCAGACTGCTACACATGTTATGTACAGTAGGGGTTATATTTGATGACATAACCTTGACATTCCCTGGTCATTTGTACAGTACCTGTGTTGAATGTTGACAGTGTGTGTACTGTTAATATGTACTTTAGCCTGTTGTTGTATATTGTTATAGGTCCCATCCTATCTGATGTTACATGCTGCTCCACTGTATGCTACCATATTGGCTTACATGTTTGTTGGGCCATACACACACATGTCCCATACCACAAACAGACAGCAGACCAAACCGTGTAGCAGCCCAGTATATGTAGGGTTAGTCTGTGAGTGGCACATATAAGGATGATGTTGAACAGATAGTCCATATACTGTAATATTATGCTAGCTTACAATATGTGGCTGTGGTTGTGTTCACATTGGTTGTGTTTATGCACTTTCACACAGGTGTATCTTACCCTGTGCAGTGACATGCCTGCAGAGCCTGCTATATATGCAGGTACATGTGCATTCCCCCATAGGAGATGTAGGCCAGCATTGAGCCAGTCTGCCTGCAGCCTGCACAGTGCATTGTTACATGCCTAGCAGCTTAGTGTACTTACCCATTGAGATGTCATGTGCAGAAACTTGCCAGATGTACTGCTGCCATGCCTTCCTTAACAGTCATGTATGTCAGACAGAGCAGTGGGATGCTGTACAGATGCATGTCAATATCTAGTGGGTAGTATATGGCTATGGCACCCCTGTACCGGTGGTTATTATGTGTCAGGCCAGACAAGGGTGTGTGAATGTATTACCTATGGTGGCATATGTAAACCAGTCGTTATGTGTTATACCCATCTACATGACTGTTAACATCCATATTGCTAGGCATGGTACACATATTTTGCACTGAGGGGTTCTGTGTATACCTCTGGACTGTACAGAGTGTTTCAGAATGTCCACATATCTTGGCCAATATCTCCACTGCAGTCCATGGGGGCATTACGTTCTAGCAGCGGTACTTTACTATGATGTCCTTAGGATGTGTGTTAGTAGCCAATGGCACACATGTGGAAAACAAATGTGACCTCCCACACATACCATGTCTGTGAAGGCAATCCCAATTACAGTAGCAGTAGTCTACTAATATACCTGCTATACATACCTGACATCCCCTTGTACTACGAAGTTGGGACTATAGGGGCTGGGTTAGGGCTACACTCCATGTCCAGGACATATGGTGAAAATATATGTACATATAATTATCCAGATATCTATATCTATCTCTCTCTCTCTCTCTCTATATATATATATATATATATATATATATATATTTACACATATACATATCGACATATATAGATGGGTATGTATATGTACATAGATATACATATACACACCCAGATATGTACATATACAGAGCAATATATGTCTGCACATATACAGATAGTGATATATATGCACATACACATATGGATATCTACAGATAAATTGACAGTAGTAGGTATATCAGAATAGATATGTAGGCACATATACTTATATATATATATATATATATATATATATATATATATATATATATATATATATATATAACCCACATAACTAGGCATATCTGTACACATAGAATGTGCATACATATATAGCTATATACAGATATATCTATATGTACATATATGTATACCTATATATACACATATGTATATATACATACATGCGTATATATATATATATATATATATATATATATATGTATACATATGTACATACAAAGAGATTTACACATGGCCATATATATGTAGCACTATATAGATGTGTATACAGACATATGTATGAGTATACATGTGTATGTACATGTAGACATATATACACCTATGATATGTATGCAACCATATTCCTGTCATGAGTAAACATCATTGTTGTCTATTCCCTCCCACATGTATCTCACCATATGTATCTGCTATGTGTACATTATGATAAAACAACATATGTGATGCAACAGTAATATTAATAACAAGGACTACACAATCTAGGAAGTAATGGCAACTGTTCAATACTACTCAATATGTGTATTGACAGCTATATTGGTAAAACAACAGCTGTCTCCAAAGTGGTCATGGCGTAGTGGTTAAGTGTTGTGACTTCAATGTAAAGGGTCCTGAATTCAAGACCTGCAAGGGCTGTTGATTTTGTTGCTGGGCAGAACAAGGGCTGTCGGATACAAACTTGTTAAGGCAGTTTTTGTGCAATGTAAGCCACACACGTCAGTATCACAACATTGCTAGGTAGGAGTCTAGTTCCATTGTTGGCAAGTAACAGTGTGCGTGTATGTGAATGGGTCTACATCAGGCTGCAGGGTATACATGTCTCAGCGGGCTACCTGTCCATGTGGTACAGGCAGTACCCGATATAGTAACCTGTGAAATGTGTTCTACTGTAACCCAGATGTGTCACTGCCATGTTGTCAGCACAGTGACATACCCAGTTGTGCAATATGACTGCAGACCATCCTCAAGCTGACACATGTACACCTACAACATACACGAATAACAAATAACATTTTAGAGACCACAACCAAGCAGTGTTACTTATAGCTAGAAGGCATCATTGCTGGATGGCTACACTACCTGCCAAATATGCCTCACACTCTACTCCCTACAACATGTTACACTACAGGACTGTGGTACACTATTATACAGTCACCTTTGCATCAGAACCATATCAGCCTGCCCCTGCATCAATTGTATGGATGACAGGGATGTGGCACAGGTATCATCATATGCACAGGGCATCCTCATGCTGACACATGTACACCTACAATACAGTTGCATAACATTTTAGAGACCACAACTAAGCAGTGTTACTAGCAGCTAGAAGGCATCATTTCTGGATGGCTACACTACTTGCCAAATATGCCTCACACTCTACTCCCTACAACATGTTACACTGCAGGACTGTGGTACACTGTTGTACAGTCACCGTGTGCATCAAAACCATATCAGCCTGTCCCTGCATTGATGGTATGGATGACAGGGATGGGGAAATCATCATATGCACAGGGTGTGGTGTTGGTTTGCCAGAGACCGAGGGTGGGCCATAAATTTGACACCATGTGTGTGGGTGAGGGGTGTACTCTGGGAAGCTTGCTGAGGTGATGTAGTTTTTTTAGGTATGAGGTTGCCCTAGGTGTGTTTGCATAGTGTGTGGGTATGCATGCACCCAGTTCTGCCATGTGGCTGCCCTGCACAGGTGTTTATGGACAACTGCAGACCATACCTGTCAGGGTGTGCAGTTCACTGCCTCCAGACATGGACACAGTGGACTGTACCTTCCAGGGGTTCTGTGGGCATGTCCAAGTACAGGCGTTGATGTGCTACTCTCACCTGCTGATGACATTTGTCTGCTGGTACCAGGTACCTTCTGGGACTGGCCAGGACCACGTGCATGTGGCCTGCTGTGGTGTGGACAACACCCCCCCACTGCCAAGGCTGCCACTGCCACTATGGGAACCTCTTGGTGTCCTAGCATGCCCAAGTTGACTGACAGCTGTTGGTGTTGCTGGCCCACATCCACAAGGGCGTCGGTGCATCCCCACCACACGTTGAAGCATGGACACACCACAGCTAATGAGGGCCATCATCTCATCATGCCATCTATCCGCCTGCTCAGTTGAAGCACGGATGGCACCTGACAGTTCACAGAAGTTGCCTAAGGCCATGTCTGGTATAACACTCAATATGTGCCTGCACCGCCATTACAGCCTGAAACATGCTTCTGCTGGTTGCAGCTATGTCACCTTTGTCAGGGGCAAGATGTCCAGCAGCCCTACCAAAAGCACCCTGGGACATCTGCCTATGTGGCATCCTGCCGGACATCCGGCTATGCCTGCTGCTACCGGACACAGTAGGCATGGTTACCACACTTTCCTGTGCACTGCCACTGAACACCAGCTGTCGCTCTGCTACAGCCAGTGGTGATGGTGTGTGTACAGGCACTGTAACTGTGTGCGGGGATGGGGTGGCTTAAAGGGGGATGTCAAATGCTGGTGCAGTGTCAGCCCCTGACAACCCCACTTGTGCCTCAACATTATCATCATCATCATCATCATCGGTGTCTGTATGGACAGCTACATCAGACTGCATGCAGGAGGAACCCTGGCCCACATCACCACCTGTGGGGGAAAACAATAAACACACTTTAAAACCTGTACAGCATTGCCTAACAGTACACACACACACACACACACACACACACACACACACACACACACACACACACACACACACACACACACATCTCCGTAATACCTACCTGACCATGGCTTTACAGACAGTCCTACATATCTGTCCATGTGTTACCCCATCCTGCATCGCGCTTGTTAACATACACGCATTGATACCACTCATTAACATCACAGTCCTCTAAATGCCCACACAAGCAGCCACAACACAAGGCATGTTGCTACTTTACCTGCCTGACTTGTGTGTAGTGGATTTACATGGCCTCAACACTGTCATTTGGTATGCACCCTCTGTATGGCCAAAATGATGTGCATGGCCCCTATATGTGTGGGCTACTATGTTGTATCCATTAAATGGTTTTGATTCCTAAAATCTTTCTTAGGCCATGAAAAAATCTTGCCATTAAAAAATCATTTATATCCCTCTGAAGTTTGTTTTTCTTAGTTGTTTTCAATTGCTTATCTAAGTCAGTCACACGTATTAACATATAATTATATAGCTAAATGCAGCTATTAAATAAAATGGAACTGGATACTTCTTGCTCCAACGTGGCTATTTCCTGACATAAATCATTCTCAATTTTCAGGAAAAAGTCATTCATTAAGATCATATACTTAAAACTAAGTTGTATATTAAGTTCTTCCCATTGCTTTAGTAACTCGGGATATGTATTGCCATAAGTACTCGTAAACCTCTCGTTATTAAACCCAGTTCCAAGTATGCCAAAAAAACTAAAATGCTGCCACTGTAGCTTCTTAAAGGACTTTACCTTTTGTTCCAAAAGTTGGATACATTGTATAAAGTCCTCTTTCTGACCTTTTTCAGCTGGCACACTAACATTAAATAATAATAATAAAATTAAAACAGAGAAATGTTGTGTAATATCGTACATTTTTTAGAAGTATATATTGACATGCTGTCATGAATATAAGTGTGGTATATATAGTATAGTTTTTATATATATTTTTATAGTAGTAGTTTTACATTGTTTTATTCCTTAATGCCTTAATGAAGGATATTTAAATTTTGCAGTTGAGCATTTATTTGTTGTGATAGGATGGCTCTGCCATGTGATTATTTTAGATGTGTATTTATTGAGCATTGAATTTTAACATTTGTAACACTGATGAAGGATTATCTAATCGAAAGCTATGTGTTTTGATTCTTTATTCAGTAAAAGAAGCTTGCACTTGCATTTGTGTGGAATTGTGGATTTGCTTTTCGTTGACTATTACTTCCCCAATGCATCTGTAGAGCTGCACACGTGGGTTGTAGGTGACCTCTCTGCTGACTGCAATATTAAGTGTGTACCTGGAGTCTACCTTCCCTCTAGATGCCTGTTCCATGCTACAGACCATATTATACTATTTGCTGTCCTGTGATTACATGACAGGTATTCCTGGTGTGTAATGTGGCAGTCCATGTACTGCATGGTCCCAAAGGGGGGTACGGCCGTATGAACACCCCACAATCACACATGTGCATACATGGCCACACACACAAACACACACATGCACACATGCATCATACATGCATTTACCTCTGACCACTTCACCAGAGTGACAGTGCAGGCAAACTAACTACCCACCAGGATGCACACACACACACATTCAGGTGAGGTTGCACAATGATCATGCACACAGTCCTCCTATTACCCATCTGCCAACATGCAGAACATATGGTAAAGAAAAGCATGCAGTTCAGCTATAGTCAATCCATGCTAGCAACAGTATACATGTGTGTGATGCATGTGCTGTGACTAGGTGATGCCCCTTCCCCTGGATACCACTGCACATATGTACACAGTATTGCTGTGCACCTGTTCTGCACCCTGCCATGTACTTTGCACCACAACTCACAGGTGTACAACCCATTGTGGAATGTGTAGTACTGTGTCAGTTATGTCAGCTTTACTTCTCACAGCCTCTATGTGTTTGTTGCCATTGGTGAATGCCTGATGCCTGATTAACAGCTGTCCACATCAACAGACCATGTATGACCATTGCAGAAATGCTTACACTGACAACCATCATAGCATACCATGGCTATGAGGGGTGTACACACCTTTATTGATTTTACACACACATCCTTAATCTGCCATGGGACCACAGCACCACATATCTTAGCAGTACACAAGCCCGGTGTGTAACATATGTCCTGTACTTTCACATGCAGTGTCTACAGATTGTGTTAGGTGTGTGGCTGCTGACCACAATGCAGACACACTATGTGGGCATATGTGTGCACTCCCTTATCATGACGGTTTATCACACCTCTTGTTGTGCCCACTAGAGCAGTCACTGCTCATGGCAGGGGTATACCAGTGTGGGCCTTCTGCAATTGCCAGTGTATGTTAAGTCTACCCTACACATGTCCCCCGATTCTGCATGACTGCAAGGTCTAGTCATGTGCACATCCCATGGTGTTCACACAATGCCATCACTATTGTAGTGTGGGTAGGGTTACAGTTGCCACAGGTCCTGAACCTGACTATATGCAGATAGAGCCATTCCTTCCATCTTTAGGATCCCTGCTGCAGTACACTGGTGTGTCATGCTGAGACCCCCCAGCTCTTATGCAGATGCATGACAAGTAAGCCCTACAAATTTGTGTCACCTTGTAGTGTCCCATACACTGAACACAAAATGTTGCAGCCTAGACCCTGCTGATAATGTGGACTACTATAATGCCTTATGCCATACTGTATCTCTGCAGCAGTTAGCATTGTCCTACAGGTATATACACTGGTGTTGCACTGTATATGGGTGTTGTTCAGAACATGTCACTGCTGTAGGCCATGTTTACCAACAGTATGTTACTCCCTGTGGACACATTCCGCAATGACAGGATGTTAGTTGTCATGCAGATGTATGACATACCCTTTCAATAGCCCATCATGGTCACCCCTGTGAGACCGTGCATTTCACAGCAACAATACATGCACATGCACAGCATGCATGCAGGGTTGGTGTGTTAGATGTGTGCATGGAATATACCATCGCCATTACATGCCCAGTGTGTTGGCATACATCTACATAAGACATACTCACCAACTACAGGCTGCAACCTTGTTGTTACCCCAGAGGGACCTACACAAGATGGTGAGAGTTGCAATGTCAGTGGCCACACCTGTGGCACTGCTACAGGCTGGGTGCAGTACTACCATACATCAATGTTAAATTCCCACAATACTACCACATCTGCACATCTGTTTATCACTACAATGCAGCAACATAATATATCTATGACATGTCAGATATGCATGATCTACCTGTACCACTGCAGGCATTTACACAACAGTGGTCTACTGATGTGTCCTGTGTCCTTACCTGCATGCTCCTCAGCTGGTGTGTGGGTGACACCCACCTCCACGAAGGGTTCCAGTGGTTGTTGGTGTTCCGGACAGGCAGGTGCCACGAGGCTGGCCAGGAGCTCCTCCACACATGTCTGGGGAATGGATGGCATGCTCCCTCTGGTGAGGTGATCCCCCCAAACTGCGGCAGCATGCTGACGGGCATTGTGAAGCAGGTCGCTGCAATGATGTTGGACCTGCTCATAACTGCGATTATGCAGGCTGACATTATTGACCCTGTGGACTAGATTGTTCCACAGGGCAGTCTGCTCCTGCTGGTCATGAGTTGTCCTCCCAAAGAAATCCTGGTAGTGCTGTACCGGGTGTTTGATGATGACCTCATTTTCATCCGCTGAATACAGGGGTAACCTGCTGTGTGACATCTTGTTTGAAAGACATAAAGATGGAAACAGGCCTGAGCAACTCATATGGCAAGGTTACCACAGTTTGTAATACACATCTCTGTCAACCCCCCACCATATCAGCTTCCTCAGATTGTACACACAACTCATTAGGTATGGCTACAGCTTAACTACCGTTTGGACAGATTGTGTATTGTACCACACCATGTGCTATGTAATTGTAGCCATGCCCCCTGTGTGGACACTATCATTGCTGGCCTGATACAGACTATTCACTTGCATGCCATTGTCAGGGAGACAAAAGCCAACAAAATCTGGCTAGGCTTATAAATGCCCTAGGGCAGATAGCCTAGTACCTACCTATGAACCTATTAACCTATATGCCAGTGGTATGGCTGCTCTGAGATTGCTGCACATCTGACAGTCTGTGTTATTGGGGAGATCTATGCATGCTGCCGGACATGTACTGGGATTGTGTAGACTATTACTACCAACAAATGTTCTATAACAGTGACACAATAACATGTATATGTTCTATTGACCAACTGATTCACCTCTCCACACCCATCTGACCATGATACCTTGCAACATCACATGTGTGTGCCAACCTGGGGTATCCTTGTGTACTGCTACAGCAATACCATCAGGTGGAACCACCCAGGGGGTGTTGCCCCCCTCAGGGCACACACCATGTTCCTGTCCCCTGAGCTGAAGTCTAGGATCTGTTCCATACTGGGCTCCACAGACACATGAGGGATGTGCTACATCAGTCTGAGGCACCCAGTACACATTCACACAGCTAACATACTCCTCCTGCTCAGCCTCCAGACCAGGCACCTTCAGGACATGGACTGCTGTTGTGATTGGCAGTTGGTGGGAGCCTTGTTCCCATTGTGCCCATATTGGGGACCATGGGGCATCCACATTACAGACCACACACACACCATCCACGGTGTTTACCCACCACGTGTCACATGCCACCCCTGCTGACTGTCCTCTATATTTACAAATCCTGACCACCTCTACGTGTGTATCTGCCATGCTTCCAAATATCCCCATTGCATACTTCACAGACGGGGGCAATGTGGTGCTAAGAAGGGAATAACATGTGACATACCTGTCCATGGTGCACACACTGCCAGCTGTGTATTGCTATGTGTGCTGCTGCCTCGCACATCACACACATCACTGTGGTAGTGGTATAGGGGGCATGTCTTTACATACATATATCTTTGTGTGTATGTTTGTACATATGTAGGCATGTGCATATAGGTATATATCTATATATGTGTAGATATATGTGATTTCATATATATGTGCACATATGTATGTCTACACATGGGTATATGTATATTTCTGGACATACATGCTGATATGCATTTATCCTTATATATTATATATGTGACATATGTACACATATGCATACCTATATGTGGGATACATTCAGACATCAGCTCTACAATCTCACAACACCTTTCTGCACAGCTGCACTGTTCTGCCTTGCTACAACACAGACAGGTGCCACACATGGACACGGTTTGACATTAGTTGAGGTATATGTGGAACCTGTTTGAAGGTAACCCTATTACACACCTATGACATTCCAGCACGCTACATTACAGATTCACCTGCATATCCTGCCAGTGGTGGTCTGTGGTTCCCACATGTCCATCATAATGGCATTACTTCCAACCCCAGCTATTGGCCATGTCATATACATACTTCCCATTACACAACACATACTATGATGGCTTACATCTTGTCTGTCAGTGCTGACCTGCACAGTTAACAGCTATGGTCCACTACCCACAGAGACAAACACTATTGTCCATAGAAGTTGTTCAGCTGAACATCATCACAACAACACCTGATGGTACATATAACTCATTCCACATCATCTATCCCATTATGATGGACCAAGTACTACATTTTAATACATGTACATATACTTCACATACCTGTTGTGGAAATGATGTATTTATGAATGGCAGCTGCCTAAATGCCTGCGTTTTCAGCTGTTAGTTTGCTGAACTGAATTTATTTCTCTCTCTCTCTCTCTCTCTCTCTCTCTCTCTCTCTCTCTCATTCTCTCTCTCTCTCTCTCTCTTGTGTGTGGGCATCAGTGTTACAGACAGCAGGTAGCAATACCTCTTCCAGGGGAACTGGCCCACTCAGGCCAGCTGCATATTTGTAGGAGGTTCCAGAACTATAGACAGAGAGTGAGTAGAGTTGTGTTATGCTTTGTATAGCACTGGTGTTACAGGATTTGTGTGTACATACTAGTTTACCTTGGAATTCAGTCTGTCTGCATAGCTCTCAAGTGTGGGCCTATCCTCTTGGTGGCCAGAGGCGTGCCTATCATGCTTTGTCTGTCCACCACACAGGTCCTGTGTTAGATATTTCACTGGCAGTGTGTGGGTTGAGTGCCATCAGTACATGGCTACATCCATTTATGTTTCTAACTCCAATTCCCTGGCTAAGGATATGTTGCAGGCTATCCTGTAATACCAGGGACTTGCTTAGTGTATGGCAACAGTTTTCCACATATGGGCCTGTGTTCCAGCCTCTGTTCTCCACCTACATAGCAAGCTTTGCACATATGACATGTTGTCAGGGGTTGTTCTATAGTGGGCTGTGAGTATATCACACTGCCATTGTTGCCATCAGTCCACTGCTGTTATATCCCCCACACATATTGTGAGGCTGGGGCCGGGGCCATATATGTGTGTGGGCTTCACCTACACAATATGTGTGCCCTTATGCACTCCAGACCAGTGTATGTAACAGTGGTATATGGCCCTGTATTATTGAGTCTGGGGGGGATGTACCATAAATGACCTAGGCTGTTACAAAATGTGGGGGTATCGGGGATTAGCTGCCTTAAGATATCTGGATGTACAGTACTGCATACTTCACCTATATTTACATTACTCACATAAATTGAGTTAATGCAGGCCTGCCATACAGACTGTTCTGTTTGTTAGTTTGCTTGTTATCGTGCCAGTTATGCCTTGCTATGTAAAAGTTGCATCCCATTTGGTCAACGGAAGTCTTTACCACCTAGTGATTTTGTACAGAGTGTAGATAGAGGCTGCTAAACTATACACCTGCATTACATATTGTTGATTGTTTGGTATCCTGTGGCCCAGTCTGTCTTTACTATTGTACAATTTGAAGGCCTTGGCATGGACAGCAAAAGTTGTGAACCTTTCCAGACTACTGTTTTAGTATAACTGTTTCACAGTTGTATTACTCTGTTTATATTGATGTCAGTGTCTGAACAGCTATATAACATGGCATATAGAACTGTAATAGTACACAAATAAAGGTTTTCCATTTCTGCAAACATGTGTGTGGTGTTCTTTCCTATAACCTCTCTGTGGTTATATGTTGCAGGCAACGACTGTCATTTGTATGGGTGGCCCATACAGTGTCCAGTTGTCCAGGTGTGAACTGTAATCATAGTGGCTGTTCCATATTGTTGCACCTTCTACATATGTATCTTACTGTACATATCTCTGCGTGTGTATGTGTAGTCACATGTATATATATATATATATATATATATATATATATATATATATATATCTGTATCTGCATATATGTGTCTATGTATATGTATCCTGGGGATGTTGATAGCTTCCACATTTTACATTTCCTATGGGAGCCAGACTATACTGCATGATATGTTACCAATACCAGCCTGACATCATACAGGTGGGTTGTAGTACTGTTAACATCTTGTGCCCATGTCATGTCAGGTCCAGGTTATGGCATCTGTAACTCTTGGTAGTGTATTGCAGGGCGGAAGTGTTTGGGGGTATGCCTATTCGTACAAGGCATATATTGCTTGGGGCGTCTCAACCCCATTAATGGTGCATGTGGACATATTTGTTTTTGTTATTCTACCATTGCTATCTACAGATGTGTGGCTATTTCTGTCTATATATATATATATATATATATATATATATATATATATATATATATATATATATATCTGCTTACATATATATAACTATGTCCATATATACCTATATAGATATGTATCTGTGTACATATATGTAACTTGCTGTGTATATGTAGATATATAGGCGTAGACATATATGTAGATGTAGGCATTTGCATGTATATATGCTTATATATATTTATATAGATATGTATATATTTCTATATATTTATATTACTGTTGCATGACTGGGCTAGATGTTATGTGTCTGAAAACATAAGATTTATGTATATCTGACATGGCTTAGTGGTGAGTCACCCATGTCTATGGTGTGCTTGGTCCTGGGTTTGAGCCTTACAGAGGCTGTTTATTTTGTTGCTGGACAGAACACAGGCCACTGGATACAGAGTGATTAAGGCACTTTAAAGTAGTTTTAATCAGGTTTGTGCGAGGTAAGCACTGCTAACGTCCAGTTACAATTTCTTACACCCAGTTAGCTTCTAATTTGCGTAACGTGTGTAGGCATTGCTTACCCCCATGCAAACAGGCTTAAACCCGCTTTCTAGTGCTTAAATATGCTTACTACTACTTATTTGTGCTTAAACCTGCTTACTAGTGCCTTATTTATTATGACAGTGAAACTTCACATGTGCATTTCCTGCAGTACTCCAGTTCATAAATATATGTTATTTAGTGGGTTTTGCACCAAAAATATTGGTCATAACGTGCTTTGCCATGGAAAATGGAATGTGCTACAGTTGGACTCAAACCAGGAATATCTGCTCCTACGGTAAATGCTCTGACCACTACACTATTGCTATACTGCTTTGTTTGTGTAAATCTTCCTTGTTATCTTCTTCAGCCTTTTAAGCTGCTTTAACTGTAGCTAAGAGATGAGCACACCCACACACCTATGGTTAGCTTTAATTGGATATTTAAAAAAAAAACAAATGGGTTTCTTCATTTTATTTTTATGTAATGTTGCTGTTGTACACATAGGGGACTGTTGGTGGGGATATGCGGACACCTATGAGCAGTTTCATTCATTCCTTACCCCTTTTTCCTGTTCTACATTGCAGGGGCATGTTTATTCTGAGAGCTCTGCTCTCAGACATGCCCCCTGCACTCATACACGCTCCGTGTAAGCCTAGGAGCTTGGGAAGTGTGCTGTATTATTATGCATGGCATTCTGCCATCCTGCTCCTAAATGGGTGCTTCCATGCAGGACTAAGCTAGTCCTGCATGGAAGTTTAGTAAATCCAGAGGATAGTATATACCAATGGAAAAAAGTCTAGGTGACTGGACCTTTTTCCATTGGTATCTCCTCGGATTTACAATGGGTACGCTGGTTGGGCTGACCAATCAGTATACTACGTTTTGAATGCTAATGTCCAGTCATTGTATAATAGCAATTTGTTCACCTAGTATACTTGCAGTTTGTCAGAGTATAGGATTTACCATATGACTTTTTGAACTACTACATATTTTTTCTGTTTCTCACTGCTTCCATAGCCTTCTTACTACTATTCAGCTCTGTCTCTTTGTTATACAAACCTTCTTTCAAGTAACCATATTATTTCTGCCTTCTAACTCATTTCTGTCTCTCTCTCTCAGGATATGCTCATATGACTTTAATCGCATGTCCCTGTTTGAAGCACATACTCAAAAATCAATCTGCTTTATATTTTTTGTCTAATCTATTGCTTAATTTTTGTTACCTAAGCAATTATTGCTTTATTATTGCCTGATGCAGTTATCTCAATTTTTTTACAAAAATTATAAACTGTTATATCAGGATGCACTTGATGATGGCATGTCTTATTGTTATGTTTCGCTGTACTATGTGTTTGATTATATGTTTAGTATATTTTGATGCTCTTTTCTTTATTTCAATGTATTTTTGAAGCTTTTCTCCCAGGCCTCCTCTGAAAATTGATAAATTTGACCCAGTCAAACTTTCAGATGAAGATATGTCAGTACTTAATAAATATCTAAATATATACTACTGACAATCTTCTGCTAAGTTCCGCAGTTGAGAGGTAGCCGTATGACTCTTTGATGCTATAGCTGTGTGTGCATGGATGCACTGGTCGTATTGTACAAGTAGCTCAGCACAGTAAGGAATTGCTTTTAGGATTGCATGTGTTTGTGGCTATGTGTTCAACCCCTCTCCCATTGTCCATTGTTCCATTGTTGTTAATTTAGGATCAGTGTTTGTTGCAGTGTTGAGGAAAGTACCTACAACATTATATGGTAAAAAATTTATCAGCCACATTTTTTAATTACACGTGAGCCACATTTTTTAATTACACGTGCCCCCCTTTCTCAACGTACTTTGTATCACATACCTTCATAGCTTGTAGTAATAATGTGTTGCAGCACATTTTATCTTGTACTTCCAGGTCTTTGCTAAGTTCCATACAGCAGCAGTAGCAGAGTGAATGTTGGATGGTATTGCTTGTATTTGACAACAAAGAACAGTGGGGTTGTACATAATTCAACACACTAGGGATGAGGATTATAAACTGTATATTTTGATGGTTGTAGGTTTGAGTCCCCACTTTGCTTGTATATCATGCCATCATTGGAATTTAACATGTATGTTTACTGCTTTTACTTTAGTATCACTACTATTATCATCCAAAAAATATGCATGACATGCATTTTCATTGTATCGGAAATTTTCCTTCCTACACCCACTTTCTCACTATCCTTTGTATTATATATATATATATACTTTGTTTACTAATTTGGTTTTCTTCATTTATTTTACAGTTATAAGCAGTAGCATCTACATCTGCACCCATCACTTCAACAAGCCCTGTCAGCCCCCCCTTTCACATTTGGCACCATCACCAGGGATGGAACCTGCAAGCAAAGCTGCCACAATCACCTCCACTCTACTAACATCAGCTTCAACAGTCACACAAATCAACCCTGTGTTGGAGGTTGGGGCTGTTTCCCTGCCTGTGGCAGTGAAAGTGAAGGTGACAGCCACACGATCCACTGGCTATTGAATGTCATTGTGGGGGAACTAATTGGCTCATGACTTGATGCTTGCATCAGCCATCTAGAAAACCTCCTCCAGTGTCTTATTGAAACATCTTTCCTTACACTGACTCCAGGCCAGGGCCCCAAGGTGAGGGAATCCAGGGTGTCAAGCAAGGTCCCACTGAGTTATGTTTAACTGGACTAGCAGTAACACAGTCTGATCCTATCCCACATGCTGGTGTTACCCTTCTTGTGTGTCTGATGTCATCGCCTGTTTGTTGTTTATTCTTTCAAAACATCATTGCATCCCTCTGTTTGCCTGCTGTTGCCTTCTCTGTTCTTCCTCCCTCCCTCAATATATCAGCACCTCATCTGTCAGTCTTGTCTGTTTCCTATGTTTTTTTGTTTGCCCTTGCTACCTACTCCAACTGCCTTACCTTCCTCTTACTTCCCTTACTACCTTCCCCAATATATGTTGTCATCATGCCTTTCAACCTCTTAGTGTAACAAATCTGGAAAAGCCAGAAATAAAGGAGGGCTGACCAAAAATACAGACTGATTTTAAATGTTTCTCTTATAAACTTAGAAAGTTGCTGGACTAAAAGGATTTGTGCCATTATATATTTTTTTGAAGAATATTAATCCTGAGACTCAAGTGTCTGTCATTATTTAGTGACTTCACTCCTCATTGATTCCCTCTGAAAACTGCAAATTGAATGAGGAATAGACCAAAAATATCAGGCAAAAATCTGGACATTCTGTGAAATCTGGACACTTGAGAGGTATCATACCACTCAATTTTAAAGCATTTGGAGGGCCACTTAATTTGTTATACCAGTTCCAATGCATCCCTATTAAAATTAAACCTTATTTTGGTCATTCTAAGGTAATATGGCCAACATTTAAATTCTGATCCTCATCTGTGTTCTATACCATAATTATTTTTGCACTACACATACTTCTGCAATATATACATATATATATATATATATATATATATATATATATATATATATATATATATATATATCTGTGTGTAGGATTGATAACACTAGTCAAATGTGGGAGTAGTCAACAGCTGTTGTTCAACAAAATAGCTGATTAGCAGTTGTGCAAGATCACTACATTATTAATAGGGAAATGTTCCCGTTCCCGGGTATTGTGCAATCTCAAAGATATACTGGTAAAATATGAAATCTGCCAGGCACCCAACGCAAATCATCCTATAGCAGCCACATGAACAAGGCGATAAAAATAATTTAAAAGAACTTCAATAGTTTGTATGAGTGCTTTTGTTTTATAACAGGATAAAACTTCATCAGATGCATCCTTACACAAAATTCACATTTAAATACTCAGTTTAAAAAGTCATGTGATTCCATTCATTAAATGTTTTATGTGACCAATACAAACAAAAGGAGCCTTCACTCTTTAATTTGGGACATTTACATACATTCCTCTATGGCTCTTAAAATTCACAGAATACCCCTCATATGTCCTATAATAAATCTCTATAAAAACATTTTGTTATATATATTATTATTGTTGCTATTAAACCCACAAAATCTTAAATTATGAAATATAATATACCTTGTAAATTTATATCATCTTCTGACATATAACTTAAAATGTGCCCAACGGTCCAGACAAAAACAATGAGAAAACTGCATCTTTATTTATCTACAAAGAGATTTTAATTTCAAAAGTGGGGCTATAGACACACTATCATTCAACCCCTGCCATTTTTTAAATTCAACATAAGTTGCAATTCCACTTTTGTTTTTCTAATACTATAGCCCAGGGTCCATGTCTTCTTTTTTTTTTTTCAAACTTTTTTCAACACGACAAATCTAATTAATTGAGACCTTACCAATAAGCTCGTCTACCAGTGACCTAGTATATCCTCTTTTACAAAACATTTTCAACAGCGTATGACATTCCCCCAGAAAATCCTCTTCTAGGGTGGTCATGAGGGTATCTCCAACCAATTGTCCCTTGACTACCGCCTTCTTTTGCCAATGTGAGTGGGCACTCATGAAATGAAGTAACATATCTGAGTATATAGGCTTTATATAAACCCATGAGTTATATCTACCCAACCCATAATTCTTTTAAATCATAACATCAAGGTATGGCTTTATATCACTATGAATATTAAGTGTGAAGGATAGAAAATCCATGCTATTATTAATATAATTTAAGAACTGTGTTAGACTCTCCTCACTGTCCTTCCATACCACAAATATGTCCTCCAAATATTGCAAATGCAGTCTAACAGAATAACAAAAGTGGTGATTCAAAGCATAAAGGAACTCCTATTGAGCATGACAGTATTAGCTAATAGGGATCTACTCAGAGCCACACACTCCAGGGATCTAAACCATGTCATCACAATGAATAAAACATGCTGGAGGGATAGGTTCCTGAACCAGATACTTCCCAGACTCTGGAATAGACTGCCCATACATGTCAGAATGCCTCTTTGTCCCTCATCAAAAGGAACCTTGACGAATGGATGGGAGATAGGAAATTCACCCCGGGGATCACATCAGTCACCCTGCTAGACAGGGGTCCAGGGAAGTAAATATTGTGGGAAGAAATAGCCATGGAATTGTTATGGCTAGGTTTGTATAGGCCCTAGGGCCAATAGCCTAGTACCAACCTATGAACCTATAAACCTATGAACTGGGGAGTCTATTGCAACATCTTCCTTTTGTATATAAATGCGTCCTTCAAAGAACAAATAATTGTTCTTCTAAATAATATCAAGTAAATCCACATAGGTATTTACCTTATTCTGCATTATTCCCCTTCTCTCCAGGTAGTCCACAAACCATCCCAGACTGGTAGTATGTGGGATTACCTTGTACAAATCCTTCACAGCAATAATAAACAACAAATCCATCTCACAAAAGACCCATTCATTTACCTTCTAAAGGAAGTGCCATGTGTCCCTACATACATAGTTCTCATCCCTAAGTAAATGTTTCAAATTATGATTCAAAAATTGGGCACATGTCATGGTGATAGATTCCCTCCCATCCACTATCAGTCTCATAGGAGTGTTTTCCACTGACTTGTGGATTTGTGGGACTCCAAACATTGTTGGGATTACAGGGGAAGAAATGTTCAAATAATTTTATTCTTTGAGAGTCAGTCATCCTTCAATAAACTTATCTCTTAGTTGGCTGCCTATCTTATTTTATGCTGCATTTAAATAATTTCTATCACATTCTTCATAGGACATTCCCTTCAAAATATGAAAAATACATTCATTATATTTATCATTATACATGATGACCATTCTTCCTCCCTTGTCTAGCTTCATTGCCCTAAGCCCTTGATTTTTAATGAATAACGTCTTATCCTCATCGTGTTCATTCATATTTCTTTTTAAAGCTGTCTTACTTTTGCCCAACCTTACTCAAAAATCTATTTCACATAGTTTTTTGAATGTAGACAACACAAAATTCTGGGGTAGGGTATATAAACTGCAATCTCTGAGGGTACCATTAATTGTAACTAAGTTCTTAAAAAAAATTTTGAAATTTAACTTATGAACAAAGATTTTTAAGCCCATTAAAATATCCACAATCCTTGCTGAATTAGCAGGTACAAAATTAATTCCTTAAGTGCAAATCTGTATAATTATAAATTCTAAAGTCACCATTTTGGTAATAAATAATTGTTACAGCATTATTTCCTAATAGTTCTGTTGATACACAGATCCTCATAAGGGAATGCTCTTCCGCATATTCCACAGACATTACCTCATCATCTATGTACCCCTGAGTGGCTAGCTGAAACATGGAGGGGCAGTGGCAAAGTATATATTTTGCTGCTTCCTCTTGTTGTACATCCACAAACAACCTGAGTTTGATTGGTTCCCTTGCTTTTGATTTCTGATTTGCTCTGCGTGCTTGAGTTGAAGAAAATCCTGCCCTTCCCCCAATTCTTCCTCATGAGAGGTTGATGAGTTGTTAACACCCCTTCCCTTTCATTTCTCATATTATTAGCAGAAAGGTTTTAAACCACTGAATTTAAATAGGGACTGTTTTGCTCAAATTCCTGTCTTCCCAGAGTTGAGATTCCGGGGGTTGTGGGTAACCAGTTCCATGCATATAGCCCACCTTATCATGCTCCAGTTTCCTCAACTTATTGCCTCTAAGATGATTGATTTTCTGCTTGATACTATAAATGATCCAGCCACAGCCCCCCTTATAGTCGAGGTATCGAATGTCCTTAATGATATCTTCATTCAGAACATTTACTTCTGCAGTATTCTTATCTATTAACTTAGAATTATGCTTAACAACAGCCACCATAAACTTGCAGCCTTGTCTGTCAAAAAGTGTCAAAAGCTCTCTTTGCAGAGGTGAGTCTTTTTCAAGACTGTAGGGAGCAGCTACTGCCTGAGCCCCTTCAGAACATGCTTAACCCAAATGGACTCCAAAAAATAAAAATTTTCCAGTTGTGATTTTTAGAGAAGGGAAATATAAATAGCAGGGGGGTGGTGGTGTATGTTTTTTAGCTGCTACTCTGAGGTTATGTCTCAGAACATGTATGTTTACTTACTGATGGTTATTTGTTATCTTTTTTGTTGAAATGAGCGACATTGACATTTGGCTGATTTCTTTATTTTTTAGTGAACTCATATATCTTTCTAGCTATCTACCTATCTATATATAATTGGCACTGGAGACACAAAAATATTTTACACCACCTTCCCCATTTCCATCCTGGTCATTCCTTGGGCTTTCCTGTTTTGTTGTACCCTTGGCTTGCTATTCCTTTTCTTCACTATCCTCTCTTTCTACTTCTTCCTATTAATTTTGTCAAAAATAAAAGAGCTTGCAACTGTCCTGCACATTTCAAGCTAGTACATGACTTCTCCTTTACAGCTTCTTTGCATGTGAGATCACGCCATGACTCAATTAGGAGTATGCATATCCAGTGAGCACTGTTTCTCTTTTTACTCTGCAGAACACCTCAGTTTTATGTGCTGTTCCCACATTCCCTGCTGCAGCCATAAAGAACATATTTAATAAACTGAGCCATAGATCTTAATGAACTCCTGGTCTGGCAAGGTAACAGTGGTTATCTAGCTGCTGTTGTGCCTATTCAATGTGTGAGTGTATGCTTGTGTGTGTGTGTGTGTGTGTGTGTGTGTGTGTGTGTGTGTGTGTGTGTGTGTGTGTGTGTGTGTGCATGTGTGTGTGTGTGTGTGTGTGTGTGTGTGTGTGTGTGTGTGTGTGTGTGTGTGTGTGTATGTATGTCTGTGTATATATGTGTGTGTGTGTGTGTGTGTGTGTGTGTGTGTGTGTGTGTGTGTGTGTGTGTGTGTGTGTGTTTGTAACTATATGTATGTCTGTGTGCATGTATTTATACATGTAAATCTGTGTGTGTGTGTGTATGTGTGTGTGTGTGTGTGTGTGTGTGTGTGTATGTATGTGCATGTGTGTGTGTGTTTGTTTGTCTGTGTATGTGTAACTGTATATATGTCTGTGTGCATGTGTTTATACATGTGAATCTGTGTATATGTGCGTGTGTGTGTGTGTTTGTAACTATGTGTATGTCTGTGTGCATGTATTTATACATGTAAATCTGTATGTGTGTATATGTATGTGTGTGTGTGTGTGTGTGTGTGTGTGTGTGTGTGTGTGTGTGTGTGGGTGTGTGTGTGCATGTGTGTGTGTGTGTGTGTGTGTGTGTGTGTGCGTGTGTGTGTGTCTGTGTGTGCATGTATTTCATTTGTTTTTGTAAGTTATCTGAGATCAAGTTGGATGAAGTCCTGGGTAGTCACTAATTACAACCAATGTTACCATTGCACTATGCTTGGTTTGTTCAGTAGTCATTGATTATAACTCAGCTCTGTGTCTGTTTAGTTTAAGGCATATTTCAGAGTAACAAGTGCTGATCATAACCCAAGGCTGTAAAACAAATTTCTAGTAAACCGTTAAGGCCAGTTTCACCTTGCATATTATTTGATGTTCAAGCAGGTGATTGTGACACTGTAGCTCCTGACTGTCACATATTATGTGACACTCTAGCTCCTGACTGCCACATATTAGTTAATTAATAGACTCTACTGAGACTGAATATTAATTGATGGAATCTACCAATACTGTAGGGTCATGTTCTCATATCAAGTATGCAAGTTTTTTTTAATAATCTATGAGATTTTATTGTTGTCTATAATCAATGAATCTATGAAGTTTTGAAAATGATGTAGTCATATGCTCCTTCTAGTCATTCTTTTCACAGAATAAATTTGCATTTTCTTCTTTGATCTCTAATTAACATCAGAAAATTCTACTACATCATAATGCAAATTTCTGAAAATAAAATTATTAGCCTGGACATGTGCCTTTCCCAATAGTTTACTTAAAATTTCCTTTGCTCACTCATGAGAGAGGGCACTTGAAAATTGCATCCACAATTTTTCCTTCAGTTTTTATTGTATTCACCACTCAAAAATTACAATAATTTTATAATTTATGCAATTATATTTTTGCCTTAAATTGATTAAATGATGTATATATTCAAGTCTAGCATTAATTATAAAAGTATTGTAGTATATGATAAGGTAGGACATAATAATATTTTTTCAAGAGATTTATTCCTTTCTTGTTTTATCATTCTTGGCAATGTGTTTGCACATTTTTAATCAAATAAATAGTTAAAACAAGCAGCAAAAAAGTATTCAGTGACAAGGGAAATTTAGCAATATGTGTGACGGGGAGAAAATGCCTATATTGACATTGATAAGATAATGATCACAGCTGTTGTTTTGTATGGCTGAGTTTCCCTGCAATAAATGTTTTTCCCTAATTTTTAATTTAAATATATGAGAAGTTTAGATAACCTGTGCATTTAAAATATTAAATATATGCAAAGGAAATTAATTCAGTGATTCTGTGCAAGTTTAATTGACCTACATGCATTCTCATAAAATGTAAAGAAACACACATCAACACATGTATTAATAACCCTTCTTATGCATATTGTGTACTTATCAAAGATTCTGACAATTTTTATTTCTTTTAATTAAAGGGGTTTGGAATTAAATGCCACTGTTAAATGAATTGCTTGGGGGCAATATATCACTAATTGAATACATTTTTCAGAACAGCAGGCAAAAACAAATGGGTTGTCAATATAATCTGTTAAAGATGGAGTACCTGAATAATGCTTAAAACCAATTTGTTGGGCTGCTTGTGACATTTACAGGCTTTGAAGATGTATTGTGCAAAGTTCCATCTGCAATGCATGAAATATATATTCAGACTTAAACCATCAATGCAGGTGACTATTTTTAAGTAACATATCTGAGTAATTTATTTATTTATTTATTTCACATTTGTTAAGCAAGTTAGTCCAACTGAGTTTGCAAACAAACCCATTTTCAGTGGCGATGCAAGGGGAAAAGGCCCAGCAAACATAAGTAAAGAAAAAGTGACAATATACAAATATTAAATAACAATCACAATGCAAAATAATTGTAAAAAGAAAAGGTTATTAACTATTTGCATTGCGTTGATAGTAAGCAACCCATTTTCAGTGGAGACCCAAGGGGAAAGAGCCCCAACAAACATAAGCAAAGATAAACATACAGGACAAAAACTGTTAAAAACAACACTGCAAATATGAAATTAATTATAAAGAGAAAAACAAAAGAAAAAATATTAACATTAAGGGTTGCACTGATAGTAGTAGATTAAAATTTACTACATATGAGAGTAAAAACAAAAAGATAATCATTGTTCAAAAGAAGGACAATGTATAGACATTGATAAGAAGTGGGGGGGGGGTAGTGTGAAGAATGGGAGGGGGCTATAGTAGCAGAGCTGAGGGTTTAGCAGATTCGTTTAAGCAGAATACTAACAAAGAAAGAAAGTTAGAAGATCCAACAGGTTATACAGTGGGAGAAGCTATGACTACATGTGGTCAATGCAATGGCATAATTTCAAGTTTAGTAGGTGGGATTTAAGCTCTTTTTAAACAGGGAAAGGAAAGGTTGGATCTAATATGGAGAGGGAGTTTGTTTTTTTACAAAGAGTTTATTGGCCGTTTGGGAAGTTTTTCCATCTCTTTCAACCTTCTGGTTTAAAAGCCCACATTTGTGCTTGTTTCCCACCTTCCCTTTAACTAATCTAGTCCAGATACAGATTTCCTGTATCCAGGATTGTTTGTAAGCTTCTGAGCCCCCCCAAGCCTTTCTGTGTCAGACAGAAGCCTTCTAGCTTGTCAGTGGGAATGGTAAGCACTAGGTAGTCTATCTAACACAAGAGGAGTGGTTTCTGGCCCAGAAATTGCAGTTTATTGTCTGTTTGTGCAGTTTTTCCATCTTTTTCAACTTTCTGGTTTAAAAGCCCTCTTTTGCACTTGTTTCCCACCTTTCCTGTAACCAGTCTAGTCCAGATACTGACTTGCTGCATCCAGGACTATCTGTAAGCTTCTGAGTGGTGCCAAAGTCTGCTCTTCAATGTTTCCCTTAGATCTGCTAGTTCTCTCCTCTCCTGCACTTTCACTTTTATTAGTCTAGCACTTTGCCAGACTTCTTGTAGCAATTATTGTAGCACACAAAAGTGCTACCAGCACTAAACGTTCTACAAGGAAACAGCTCCAGTACTAAGTATTAATGCCCACCTCTCCAGGCATGTCTAAAGGACAGTTACCTGTGCTTTCTCCTATTAACCTGGTGAACTTGGGCATCCTGAGGCAATCTGGCAACTGTCTCATGTACACCAACAACCCTCTCCTCTCACCTCCCAGCACTCAGACTTGCGAGAGATGCACTTATATATCCAAATTGGAAGCCATGCACTCTCCAGCCAAGACCGAAATAGCTGGTCAAGAGGAGACGGTCATCACATGTACCACACCACATGGAACACATAGCCCTCTAGAACACACACCAGCACTGTCTTCACATAAAAACACAAACCACACACCCACCTTCCCTGTGGCTTTCAATGAAAATCTACCCAAACAGCAGAGACATCCAAGGCAGAAACGCACTCGACCACCACAACACAACATTAATCATGAGACACATAATTCTCCTAAACAGAGTGCCACTCAACCAAAGCCCCTAAGGCAAAACAGCATGCCCAAAACAATAGTCGTAGGTGACTCCATAGTGAGGCACACTGATGTCCCACTCACTAGGATGAACAAGGAGAAATTCACAGTCAGCTGCCTGTCAGGTGCCAGGATCTGCCACATAACACACACACACACACACACACACACACACACACACACACACACACACACACACATGCACTCAGATCCCTCAACAATAGTTCCAAATATGACTCTGTCATTGTACCTCTGGGTGTGAATGACATGAGACGTACCTCCCTGGACTACATGAAAGAGACATGAAGGAGCTCTCGGATTATGTAGCCCAGGTGGGTATGACACTAGCCCTGAGCAGCATCCTACCATCACCTTGAATGATACCATAGTACAAGCAGAAAATTAGTGATTTCAACAATTGGCTAAGTTTCTGATGTCATTCTAAGGGGTTCCTGTATCTGCCTGAGATGACATGATTGACAGACCTCGATGCTTTGCCAGAGATGGCCTGCATCTGTCACCCATGGGCATCCAGATACTGGCCAAGGCTCTTGCCACCTCTTTAGTGCTTTTTTTAGGTGGTGTTGCAAAGAACAAATTTCCACCATAACAGCTACAAACAAATGCTCTCTGAGGGTCATGCTGCTCAAAGCTAGAAGTCCAAATCTCAAAATGCACTCGCTCAAAGCACTCCTTAAAATTGAAAACATTGACATTTGTGCTGTAACATAGACCTGGTTCAAGGCAGCAGAAAGCGCCCCTAGACTACCAGGCTATAAGTAATTCTACACCTTTCGGCCCCAGAACTTGGACCGAAGCTCCAAAGGTGGTGGTGTTTCCATATTCATAAAGGATGCACACATCAGACTGGTAGCCCAACATAACACATCAGAGATACTTGAGGTGCAGCTAACATTGGGTAAGACAGCAATTCAGGTCGTAGCCTGCTATAGGTCCCCAACCATGTCCCAAGACTCACACTCCACGTTCCTAAGCACCCTGGAAAATATTAGCGTCCAATCTAACATTCTCATAATGGGTGACTTCAACTACCCCTCCATTAACTGGGAAAACTACTCATGTACCAATACACTTGCCCAACGTTTCCTGGAATTCATTAATTTCCTGGACCATCTCATTCTTACCCCCATTAAAGCTAGCAACATCCTTGACCTGGTCATTACTAACATGGGCGACCGTTGTTCTACACCAATAGTCAACTCCTCCCTGGTTAGATCCGACCACAAACTAATCCACATCCAAACCCCTCCCCCCGCAAAGGTGACCACCATGAAAAACTTCTCCAAAGTTAACTTTTGGCTCCTAAAAACAGAGGTGGCTAACTTCACAGCACCCATGCAAATGGAGAATGGTTGCATGACTGCCGAATCATACAGCAATGCACTGTACGGACATGTACACAAATGCATGGATCTTGCCATACCCAATAGAACCAAGATGCTCTCCTCCAAAAAAAGGAAGACAATCTGGTGGTCCCCTGTCATAAACAAACTCTACAAACTCTACAACAGAAGGAGGAAACTGATGTAGAATAAGGTGAAGTCCCAAGACTGGAAAAACTCCCTTATCAGCCTCAACAAAAAGTTGAGATCCCTCATCAAATCCTCTAAAGCTAGGTATGAAAACAGAATTGCAGCAGATAGTAAAGACAACCACAAGGCCTTCTATAGTTATGTAAAGAATCTCCATGGCAATACCCAGATTTGCTCTGAGTTAATGCATAATGGTACCTCTTATACCGAGCCAACAAATGTTGCCAATATACTGGCCGACAGATTCAGTGCCAACTTTACCACTTTGCCCCAAAAGGCCAATAACAATACCAGTAGATTGCCAGACACCCAATATTACTACTGCGCAGGTTAAAACAGCACTATCCAAGGCCAAGAACACAGCTTCTATGGGACCTGACAATATCCCTGGCTGTGTTCTACATGAAGTACAGAGTGAACTGGCACCTCACCTGTGTGCCCTGTTCAACCACAGCCTCACCTCAGGCTTTGTCCCTAATGAATGGTGCACTGCTACAGTCATTTCTCTCCACAAAGGAGGAGTGACTACAGACCCTGGGAACTATCGCCCCATTAGCCTGATGAGTCTGATATGTAAAGCTATGGAATGTATCATCATGGACCTAATAAACAAGGATATAGGGAATCTCCAAACTCTGGATTCCACACAGTTTGGTTTTGTGAAGGGTAGATCATGCCTGCTCAACTTGTTTGATTTCTTTGAGTCAGTCACCAGAGCTGTGGATGAAAGCAAGGTGGTTCATACAGCCTACCTTGATCTGGCCAAGGCCTTTGATACCATTCCCAACTTAGGAATCATAGAAAAACTCGCTAAGCTAGGCATCAACCCCTATATAACTAGGTGGGTTGCAAACTGGCTCACAGATAGAACCCACAGTGTTAAAGTAGCTGACTCCAAGTCATACTGCCGATCAGTCACCAGTGGAGTCCCACAGGGTTCGGTCATCGGTCCTCTCTTGATTGGTATCTACTTCTCTGAAGTTCAGGTCAACACAAAGGGAGTCAGTCTGACAAGGTTCGCAGACGACTGCAAGTTGGAGGCATTATTAACTCCCCATGTGATGTTGAGATCCTACAGAAAGGCCTCACTGAGATCAACAACTGTTGTCAGAACCATGGCCTTAAGCTCAATGCCAAAAAATGTGCCGTCATCCCCTTTGGGAAAAACTCAGTTTCCATGAATTACCACATCGATGGAAGTCCACTGAACACAGAAAGCATTATAAGAGATCTGGGAATACAGGTTGATAGCAACCTCTCTTTTGACCACCACATTGCAACTGTGGTCAGAAAGTCCTTCTGTGTGGCACATCTCATTACTAAACGTTTTGCATCCAGAAAGAAATAAGTCATTGTCTGGTTCTTCTCTTCCCTCATTAGGCCAGTCATTGAGTACAATGCTCCATTTGGCATGTACCTCACTAGACACCTGCAACAACTGGAGAGGCGGCAGGAGTACCTCACAAAGAGGATCCTAGGCCTTAAACACTTGTCATATATGGACAGACTAAAAAAACTTCAAATTATTCTCTGTCTCATATCGCCTTCTTAGAGAAAATCTCTGCTTGAGTTACAAAGCCATGTCTGACCCAGCTCTCTTAGAAATTCTACATCTAAAGAAATCCCAATCCCTCCACACCACATGCTCCAGAGACCTCAACCTCATTACCAGAATCAACAGAACATGCTGGAGGGACAGAATCATAACCCAGAGACTGCCCATGCTATGGAATATACTTCACATACATGTCAAACAGAGTACTTCACTGGCACTCTTCAAGAGAAATCTTGATGAGTGGATGGGAAATAGAAAATTCAACCCAGGGATGACTCCAGTGGCTCTACTCGACAGAGGACCTGGGAACTAAGGTCAGGTGGCATGATGCCAGGGTAATCCTATGGGCTAGGCTTGTACTGCTGTGATGACCTAGTGGTTAACTACTGTGACTATAGTGTACAGGGTTCTTGGTTCAAGACCTGCAAAGGCAGTTTATTTTAGGGACCTAAACCTTGTCATTGCAATAAACAGGACATGCTGAAGGGATAGATTCCTGTCCCAGAGACTTCCAATACTCTGGAACAGGTTACCCATCTATGTCAAGCAAAATTCTTCATTAGCACTCTTCAAGAAAAATCTTGTTGAGTGGATGGAAAATAGGAAATACCCCCCGGGGATCACTTCTGTGTCTCTGCTCGACAGTGGCACGGGAAAACAACTTACTTGGGTGGCGTAAGCCAGGGAACCTTGTTGGTTAGGCTTATGTAGGCCCTTGGGCTGATTGCCTAGTACCTACCTATAAACCTATGAACCTATAAGGCTCCAGGGCCATTAGCCTGGTACACACCTATGAACCTATGAATGCAAGATGCAGCATAAAAGATAAAGAAATATTAAAGTATAGAGGGATCGAGCACTTAATCCCACAATTGTCCTGTAATTTTTGTAGAATATTTTCACATTTATTGATACAATTTTCTACCATATTTTAGTGCCCTTGCTTAAGAGGTCAGGTAACACTTTCACTATTTCCATGGTGATAAGTGATATGGAATAACATAAATACAATTTCAAAAGCATTGCCTAAATGAAGATTCTGATAGGACGGTGGTAAAACAAGACAACTGATTAGGTTAAAACAGCATACATGCAATACTTCTGATCACATCTCTATTTCTCATTAGACTTTGTCACCTCAGAGTCTGATGTCAGCCATCAGATAAGGCAACAGGGCATTGTTTATTATAGGACAAGTGGGAATGAAATCTTCAGTTAGTTTTACAGAATCACAGTATGAGATTTTGGCCAAGTAATGGTTGCTAATAGGTGTGATTGTGCTTTTATTGACCATAAACAGTAGTTGTATTTTAACTCATGCCAAATGAGATATAAGGTCCTTCCTGTGATGCAGTTCAGTGACAGGTCTGGTGTTTTATGGAATGTGCAAGGAGGAAAGGCATGACCAGCTTGTAGAAGGGCACACACTTAGGTACACCTCCATAACTGCTCTTACTGGGAGCTGGGGACATGCAGGAGGTGTAGTTACTAGTCAGGATGGCTCTGGCTGAGTCACTGTCATAGGAATAGATGGTATAACATAAGTCAAAAGAACAACACCATCTTGGATGTCATGAGTATGCACCAAAGCAGTGTTAAGAATATAAACAAGAAATTACCCCAATTCAACAACATGATGTCTAAGGTGAACTGATCTCCTTGCTGGTTCAGAACATGGGTTAGAATTAGCCTGTGTGAGGTAAGGAGAAGATCAGATGACCCAGTAACAAGGAGAGGCCCTGATAGCATCTGATATTCAGCTAGAGAAGCAAAAAAAGTACTCTTATTTCAGGCACACTCCATCTTATTTGCTGTGGACCTGGTAAGGTTAGAGAAGAGGACAGAACCTGTTGAAGGAGTGAGGATGGAGTGAACTAGGCAATGTCTGATTTCTAGCAAAAGGAACTATTTGAGACTGAAGAGAATCTGATAGTTTTTGTTCATTCATTCATTCTTTTATGATGGAGTCACTTACATCAGAAGAATGTTACAATATCTAGACGTGGCCCTCTGGTATTGGAGGTTGAAAGAAAAATGTTTATGTTCGCACACATCATGAGACTTGAAAACCTGCATATCAGTATATTTTATGTATCTATCAATGGATCCCTGATATTTAGTTGAATGCCCATTTTGCTGAATAACAAATCACTGAACCTAATTGATCAAAGGTCCATTTAGTTAAATGACCAACTAGATAAAAAACAGTTTTACTGAATGTGATATAGCTACACATAGTTTTGTAATACAGAAGTAAAAATATGTAGAAGTATATGAAAAAGCTTTATCTGATGCTTGAATTTACCTATACATAATCACTGCTGATGTGATTTCCATATGAGTGCTACTTGTGATTTCCATTGTGTGGTATTTTCATTTTTCTTCACAGTTGTGCAACTGTAGAATTAATATATTTATATAATGCGGTGTTGGGGGTTAAATCCCTGTCCCCACAGGGGGATGCAATGGTGGTTGCCCACCCCTGCAAAAACATAACTTTTTAAAATGTTCCCTTGGGTGATTGTGGCTGTATGATGCTTCTTGCATTTGTAAAACAATTAAATGGTCTATCAGTGAAATGGGCTTTCAACCATTTGGATTCAGTGATTCATCTTTCAATGAAATTGCCATTCAACTCATTGTCCTATAATGCTAACACCAGACCCTACATATATATCATAGAAACATTTTTTTTTCTTTTTCTTTATTTTTAGTGTTTTTTTTTCATTGAATTCAGTGGACTTGTAGTTACACACTAACACAAACACACATTAAAGCCTGTCATAGATGCCTACTCTCTTTCTTTTCTCTAAATTATGGTTTTCCACTTCCCCAGTAGTGTACTGGTTATCATGGAAACTTGACTATTTGTTGATAACCCTGAGTGTAAATTGCTGCTCACAGAGCTGAGTGAGAAATCAGTATGGATAGGTAATTGGCAGAAGGGTTACCGTATAACAATAAGCACTGCTGTGTTATATGGTCATGCTGCTTTACTTGCAAACCACATGTTTTATCCATGAGAATGTAATTATCAAAGATAAAGAATGACATTAGGGAGTAAATGCTCATGACTAACAAATGCAGTATAAACACTGGACCTGCTTAAAAATTATATATATATATATATATATATATATATATATATATATATATATATATTTGGGATCAGTGAGAAGATTAAGGCTGGTGTGGTAGAATCATACTGCTGCTACGGTCTAGTTTATTCCTACTTCTAAGCCCCCATGACATTCAGTAATATTCTGTGGTGGGCAGTGGTATGGACACAGATGCTGCAATATTCCCCCACTTCCAGAAAGGACTAACATAAACAGATCTCCCCACCCACCCAAAAGCAACACTGCATAGTTGTTTCTTCATTCTCCATTAAGAAAACTGACCATGAAAATGTACCCTCGAGCATATTCACACTTCCCCCCCAAGCAATGGCTGTGCCCATTCTCCCAATATGTCGTTTCAAGTACCCAAGCTAATATTTGAGTTCAGGTCATCCATGATGTTTAGCAAGAATGTATCCCTCTGTCTTATCAATGCAGGCTTAGAAAAGCTTATTTATTTACTTACACTCTTGTTTCTAAAACTATTTATTTATTTTACAGGCAGGTGAACTGGAATTTTTCATTCAAGTTCTTGTTACATAAGAAATGAAATACATTTGCAATGCATGCTCTTTTGCAAATTAATTAGATGATACATGCTAGGTTATCTTCTGAAACATATACGAATATTTACATATATATATATATATATATATATATATATATATATATATATATATATAGATATATAAATGAGCCTTCTTATTTTGTTTCAAAGTCTGTCTCTGTTTTCTAGAAAACTATCCTGTCTTTGCTTTGTGACCTTACATTTTGACCACTTTAAAGGATTTATGTAGATAATTTTTAGGTGGATGATCTGTTTGCAGCCTCTTAGACTATTTCTGTCTTTGTATGTAATCAATGCTTATTTCATTCTATTGCACTTTAATAAATGCAGAAAAACATGGAACCCTTTTTAGAGAAGTGTGTTTTGGGGAACACATCATGAATTTACTTTACTTCCTTAGCCCACAAAGATGAAATTATTTTCCTTTTTCTAAGAAAAGCCCCAGAACCTCAGTTGATGACTTGACAAACACATATTTTGATTTGTTCTTACCTTAGGCGATATTGTAACAGTCATTGCAGTGTTGTCTGTAAATTAATGAAGTGCTCCATCTCACTCTCCTAATAACTAATAAATCATCTGGGTACATCACTATAGTGAAATCTTTCATCATATTTTTCAGAACTCCCTGAGAAATACAAGGTATAGAATTCACTCCATGTGGTATTCTGTTATACGGAAACACATTTCTGTGTAGATTTATAGTCAGATGTTTCTTGGAATTATTAAGTATTATTTGTTGAAAAGCACTCTCTAAACAAGTTTTCTAAGAACTCATTTCCAATAGACAGTATGGATATTAACTCATTCTATGTTGTTAGCGGGTATATTTCTATATTAGCAGCTTGGTTCATAGAGAGCTTGTAATTGTCAAAAATAATAACTGAGCTATCAGTTTTTACTACTGGAACAATTGGTGCAGTCTGTTTAATATGTTTAACTGGCCTTACAAGTTAGTCTTTACCTTTCTAATATTTTAACAATTTAATCACCTCTCTTCCATTTAAAAAGGCAAGCCTGACTTATTGAATATTTGAGAAATACTTGTATTCATCGAAAGGAATGCTTTTATACAACACAATCCCTGGGATTCATTATCAATTGTATAGGCAGCACGGTAAGCCTACAAGACGTAAGCATGTTAGCGAGATGAGCAACAGCGCTAATCGAATATGCATGCTGTTCATCATGCCTCCACATTTGTAGGCACCTTTTCAAGGTCAGTAATAGTGTTCATGGCCATGGAAAGGTGCGTGCATATAGGAGCACAGAATGTAAGATTTGAGCTCGTGCTGTAGCATGAAAATATTAAGGGCAAATGCAGTCAAATTATTTTGAAGGAGGGGAAGTGAAATGGAGGAATTGTGGTTTGTACTGCAAAATAATTCATATGGAAGGGGAAATGGGTGAAGTGTAATCATATATCACAGAAACATGTGCTGAAATGTCAAAGAAACATTTCTAACATAAATCCTGACATATTGATGTAATGATAATGAAAATGTCAATGACAACACCACAGTTATGCACATAAATAAAATCAGACATAGTACCCAAGGATGGGATAGGGTTATGAAGCTGCAGTGTAACGAAGGGGAGTTAAAATGTGATGAACGTTAATAAAATGATGAGTCAAGGTAGCAGTTAGCAAGGACAGACGGTGCATTATGGGATGAATGCATAGACTGCAGTTATTGCATATAAGACAGGAAATTTATATATGCAAGACAACACCACAGCAGTTCTCGCCACCTCAGCATGTATTCACAAGAGCAAAAGCAGTTTACAGCTGTAATGTCATGTTCATCACAAACGGTCATGATTTCAAAGAAATGTTAGTGGCACCCATGGGAAAGGTTGTACTCTTGTAAATGCCAAATCCTAATATAATAACACACAAAATACATAACTGACAAATGACCACACAGATTGGATGACATTTTATGATTTCAAGTTTTGCATTGTTAATTTGCAAATATCTCAGACATCATTTTATACTAGACATGTTCATATGGATTACAGGTAACAGTAACATAACAGCAATTCAGTATAACCAACCCATAATAAAGTGTTGTAAAGCACAACTAGTCACAGTTTCTAATGGTCTGACTCTATGCCCTACAGTAAGAAACATTTATGGAATCCTCATCTTGCATTAAGCTGTACAGAGTGACAAAAACAATAACGTAATAAAGAAATGTCTGGATTAAGACAAGCAATACAGAGCATAATTCTTTTAGGAATAGGTAATGTCACTGAGCAATAAATGGCTTAATATGCTTCCACATAATGTAATTTCTGAACACGTCAGGACAGATGCCAGAGAGATGCATAACAATCATGGACACCACAGAACTATGCATATTGGTTATGTCATGAAGAACATCCTTGAAGTGCTTTCAGCACTTTCCTGTCATAAAACGTATGGATGCACTACCTGGTAGGATAAGGCCTGACAAATGTGGCCCTGTAGCTATACCCTAAATATTGTCTATGTGTAAGCCACTGCTGTCTTACAGATAGATATTTCCAGGTTCAGTCCCCTGCACATAATACTAGGCTCTCTCCAAAGCTCTTTATTACTGCATGTGTCACATCAGATAGCAATGGAGATTATAAAAAATAACTGAATTGAATGTGTGCATTAGAAAAGGAGTTATGATTATAATAAAAACAATCAGATTTAGTCAGATTACTGGCAATGAGCTACAATTCTTAATATCTACACAACAGTGAGCAGTACAATATCAATGCTTCTTTGACATGAAAGCTGTTTCCACCATGTAATGCATCCACTGTCCAGGCATTGAACCACAGTCTGACTGTGTAGGTATGTTATACAAATCAGTACTTAATGCGTGTGGCACAGGAGCAATCACAGCATGACATACCCCGAATAACCTTTCCACTGCCATGCAGTCATACCCTGTACTGACATATCGTTGTCCAACATAAAAATGGATAAGAATAACTAGCTACAATGGTGTTTTGTAATGTCAGCACATTCATATAATGTCACACTTTCAGGAATTGATTAACAAGCTATGTGACTCTACCAACTAATGACATGTGGATGAGCCTTAAGCACCACAGTGAAAGTCTTAACACAATTGTGATACTCCACCTATGCTACCCTATTACATCAGACGTATGTGTTATAAACAATCTCATTCAGATAAAAAAGATGGTGGATGCCTCAATCACTGTAAATGGACATATTATAAATGTGGGATATGCCATTCATACATTACAGTATAAGGACTGACAATTCCAACAGGCACTGAATGCGGATGTTGAACAGATGAGCATATGACAACAGAAAATACATGATATTGTACAGGATGAATGTGCCACGGTAGAAGCGTCCCTATACTTGATAGATATGCCAGTATGTCAAGGTATTACATCATGTTATTGCTGCAATGAATATGTGTGCTTGTAATTGCTGTCCTAAGGCAACAACATACAGAATGTCATCTCATTCTTCTGTGCCAGAGGGTAACACTTCCTACATATGTTGTGTAAAGAAAATGTAATCACATGTCATTATTACTCTGAATAAAAAATTGCTATTTGAGAAATTATCCAAGCTTTTTGTAAGAGTGATTGACATCTATATGTATATACAGCAGATGTGCTGGACAACAGTGTTTGTAACATGTACAGTCACAATACGACTGACGCAACATATTCTGAGGAGTAATGGCTGGATTGCAACTAACTATCTAAGATCACAGGCTATGGATTAGTGTCCGAATCAGAAGTGCCACACGGCATGTTGAAGTACAACTGGGATAGTGCACAGTTAAATGGATAACATCACCACTATTTATTAACTGGATGTTTGTACAAAAAAGTGGTCAAAGTGTAAAATAGCAGTGTACACACATATATATATATATATATATATATATATATATATATATATATATATATATATGCATTGGAAGGGTAGTATAAACAGTATAAGTGTGAAAGACACACTCGCAGCTGGTCTCAAACATCCGACATATATAGTTACACAATGTACAATGCACGTTATCAAAGTCACACAACACAGGAGAATTTGCATTCCAGTTGTGAAATACTGCAGCTATATAGCCGAGATATTTTCCCTGGGGATGCTAAAGTTTCCTCTGTAACTCCATCTTATAAGTGAAAGTGTACATGAAGGTGGTTGTGAGGTAAACATTGATATATGACAGTAATCACAGACACACTATTTAAGCAGGGATAAACTTAAAACACCGAAGTATCTAGTTATACCATTTATACAGCACATTATCAGCAGTCAGTGCCACAGGAGACCACTGAGGACAAGGAGGCATATAGCATCTATGAAGGGATGACCTCAGCAGTGTATTACCATGCAAATGTGTCTGGTAAAATTACTATCATAACACTCTGGAGGTGTAATATTTGCCACTGCAAATGTGTGTAAACCAGTCTTGAATTCATTTAAAGTCCCACATATGCTTTTAGAAGTTAAGCAATGCTTATATGAACCTCCTACTTATCTATGTACACATTCTATAGAATAGTATAAGAAACACAAGCACCACAGGGGAAGTGTTACTCTTAAGTAGAGAGAGAGAGAGAGAGAGAGAGAGAGAGAGAGCAAACTTTTGTGTTTCAGAGAGGACGATTCGGTAGAAAGTGGGATAACGGAGTTATGTGCACATTTAAATGAATTCTTCTTAGAGGTAGTGGATACAACACCAAGTATTACACATGCTCACACAAGTTTCCAGTGCTAAGCATTGAACCTCTTATGTATTAGGTTGGACAATCTAAAAAATGCTACATTAGCTGCAAGTACCACAGGAAAAGTCTGACTTTTAAGGTGATAGCATACACTTTTGTCAGGATAACCTCATCAGTATGTTTCGTAGAGGATGTTTCAGTAAAAACTGGAAAAGAGGTCTCCATGTAGAGTGAAACATATTCTTCTCAGGGGAACAGGATACAGAAGCAAGCATTACACACACATTTCCTATACTGAGCATTGACCCAAATACGTATTTACACAATCTGCACAGCACTGTATTATTTGCAAGTGCTATAGGAGAAGTCTGACTCTGAAGGGGAAAAGAGTGTACTTTTGTCAAGATGACCTTATCAGTGTATTTCATAGAGAGTGTTTCAGTAAAAAGTGGGATGGGGAGTCGTGTGAAAAGTTAAACGCGTTCTTCTCATGGGAAGTGGCTAGAGTGCCAAGTGTTAAAAGCAATCACATAGATACACAGAAGCTTCCCCTGCTAAGCACTGAACCTCCTACCTATCCATTTTCACAATCTAAAAACCATTACATTAGTCACAAGCACCACAGGAGAAGATCAGCTTTAGCACTGTGAAGTAGCATATTTGAACTTTGTGAAAATCCATTGTTTGGAAAAGATCCTACTGTGCATCACAGGTTGTGCATCAAATGATGTTTGTACCTAGCACAATCACTATGATTGTCACATGTAAATACACACTTCTCTACTAAAATTCTGCTACTGTCTTTCATGTACAATGTGTTACTCTCAGGGATATTGACATGTTTCCTATTATGGGATGTCATAGACATTCACTGTTGTACACCTGTGGATTATCAATCAAATTTTCCTGCCACTTCATATCAGGATGATTGCACACTTGTATTGTGTCATTATCAGGATGATTGCACACTTGTATTGTGTCATACTTGCACTATGTGCACTGCCAAGACAAACATTCAAGTCATACATAGGACAGTACGTTGAAGAATAAAAGTGCTGAATTATGTGAGAATTTCTTAATCAAACTTGTACCACATTCACACATTAAACGACTGAATTAATTGATTCAGCATCATTCTGAAATCAAGATTTCCTGTTGATACAATTAATGCAAACATACAAATACTGAGCAACCTAAAACAATAATTATGTGATTTTCGTTTTTTTTTATTTTACTCTTCGAGAGCAGCACTGCCAAGCTGAATTGCAATGCCAATGTCAAAGTATTAGCGCATGCATAATCATATCCTGAAATTTTGAATTTATAATGGAAGTTAGCAGCACTGCCTGTTGCTGTGTGTTGACTTCTATGCAAAGTCAAAACAAGACAGGCTTCACAATAGGGGGCAGGCACATTAATATAGTAAGACAATAATAATGTGTTAAGGAAAGCTGTACCTAACATTTACAGCCACAGCTGTCATACAAAACATTCTGAGATATTTTTTCATCCATCTGAATTCGAACCTTTAGAGCATTGCAAGGAAAACCTTTATACCTCAGGATTACCTAAGCACACCATGTTGGAAGTCATACTTCTGATAGTTCACATTTGGCAGTAGTTTTCAGCAAATGTGAATTTACGTATTCACCTTTGTTACCCTATTGACCACTGTAATCTGTACAGCCAACTCTTTAGCCTGTTGAAAAGTACATTTATTTTAATATACATAATTAAGTTCAGTGGAATAAGTGCAATGGAGCTATGCAGCTGAAAATGACAAAATCACAAAATATCGCCATAAGCGGTGTGCTTGCATTTATCCTCATTTACAGTTGTTGTCCAATGCCAGAAATTTTGCAAATGCAGAGGTGGAAGAATAATGGTACAGAAGAGAGAAGATACATCAATAGGGTGAAATGGTATAAGGGTAAAGTAGCTTATGACAGAAGAAGGATAATAATGGATTATAATAATATTTAGCCAACAGGTAGACTTCAAATAGTGTACAAAAACAGTCAGCTAATAAGATAATAAGATAAAATAAGATACAATAGGTTACTTAGATAATGACTAAATTAGGACTCTTGAAAGTAATAAAAAAATATATGTACATGCATGGATTATTTCATCACAACATAAAGGAATTACTACCTCACAGCATTTAAATAACACAAATGAAGTACAGTGACAACTTTCTGAAGCAGATGGTGTGAATGGACAGAGGCAGAGACAGATTCAAAGAGGAATAGCAACAATATGTTTTGCGGGACACATAGGAACATCTGTATGGTGTGTTATGTATTAAATCATCATTAATCCATCATGCTCTGTACACACAAATTACTTGCTATAGGGAGAAATAAGGGGTAGGAGAGTGGCACACACATGACGGCATAAGCAGGATAAGGTTGGTTTAGTAACTTTCTCTGTTGTTGCTGCAATGTTTTGGCAAGCGATGTCTTGCTGCACTCTTCTGTCATTATGTGAATGAATTGTTGTATATGGAGAGGAATAGAGACATTTGAAGTTAAATACACGAAAGTAATATGAAATGTCAAGAAATGATACATTGACCTGTGGCTGTAATCAAACCATGGCAGTTTGCAAAAACATCAGTCTACAAATAGGGTAATTATCTCAGCAAGCCAAACAGGCATTTATATTTCATTACATCCAGCATCCCAAGATCTGCTACATTAACTATTTCACATTACTAACTTTAATGTGCTTTTACTCTGTTTTCTCACAGAGCAGTAGACTTAAGCAAATTTGCAAGTAAGTACTTGGACTACTTTAGATTAAATCAAATTCATCAGCTTTTGCAGTAAGAATTAAAATAGCATTCATTGTCACTAAGCATTGCTGTACTATGCCTCTGCACACATGCCCAGAGCATGAAGTGAAAACTTTTTCGTGAGCCATTTCTGGCTATGTGTGTCATGTGGAATCTATTTTTGACCAGATTAAACATGTGAAAAAGGATGGATAGGGCAGTGGTAAAAATGGGATTGACAAGCAGAGGGTAGGACACAGGGGAAATACTACAGGAATATGCAGGTGGGTAGCGGGGAGAATCATATCTATCCACTTCTTCACAAAGAAAATGCATGACTGTACACAATTTCATGAGTTTGAAGAGTCACCACACCAGTGATAGGTAACAACAACAGAATAATGTTGTATGGCCAATTGGACCAAATCATGACACATAAGTGAAGATGAAGAGCTATGTATGGGACATATATATAAATATTATTATTTTTTTTTTTTTTTGGTGAGACAGGATACCAGTTTTTATTTATTTTTTTAGGGGGTTGGGAATGATGCTTAAGGATGAGAGGGTCAGGTAGGGAGGGTAGGGTAGGGTAGGAAGTACATGCAGACATACAGGGCATACAAGACAGACAGGGATGGTGATGGAGACAAAAGGCTGGGGGACACCATGATTAGGCATAGGTAGTGAACATCAGAGGTGCATCCATGTCCAGCTTAATAACAGTGAACATCTAGCCCTCACCCTCTGAACTGTCATGACTGTCTCCTGTAGCAACTCCCTGGGTTACTGCCAGACTGGCATCATCTTTGCAATCTAACACAGGACCTTTTTAACCCTTCTGATATGTACATTGAGGTCCCCCTCCATGATATCCTCCACCAGCCCGGTCAGCTTCTCCCGGGTGACAAAATTGCCACCTCTACTGGTATTAATCTAGAAGGTTACTACTATATCAGCAACTGGGGCAGGGCTACCTGACGCAGTTGGAGCAGGTAGTGCAGGAGTTGTGCAGGCAACACTGATAGGCTGTGAACTCGAAGTGCATTATGTCTGTGCTGCTATCTGTGGATGTATGGTGGGCTAAGCCACAATGATTGGACTACCTGTCTGTGCTGTTAGTCATTTATTTTTCAGCAGCAAGGTATGCAAACAGCAGATTATCATTACATTATAACCCCAAACATACTAGAAAAAAGACAGAGATAGAGTGGGGGAAGCAAAAAAAGAGATAATTAGATACATGGCATGTTACAGGACTGTATTTATTTCAATAAATATTATTTGGCAATACATAAACAATTATGATAATTTATTAATGTGACCCATTATCACATCCATATATAAGGGAAAGATGTTAATATGTCATAACATAAACAAATCTCACTGTTGTTATATAAGAAAGAGCTGCCTTCACTTTCCTATAACAGATAAGAAATATTTATTCAAATGTAATATTTGCAATTACCATAACTGGATTCTTCCTTACACATTATTGCTGTTAATATTTTATATACTTATCCAGCAATAAAAATAAATTACTGCTTCTGGGTATTGAACCAACACACAATTAAGCTGCTGTTCTCTTTGCTTAATGTGAGCAGCAAGAGTTATTGGGGAAGGCATTCATGCTTGAGATGAAGTTTGAGGTATGCCAGCTCAAGATGCTAGTAATGAGAGAACAAAAATAAATTTCTGTCTTGAATTTGGACTGGAGTCATACTTACCCCATGCTTCTCTGAGCTGAGTTAATATCTCCTGGTGCACGTCACAGTTTGCAGATATCTTCTCTGCAGTTGTACAGTACAAAAAGAAAAGAAATATATATGAAAGCATAAAGAGTACCTGTGTTGGCTGGCTAGATCATCAATGCCATATCATAGACAGGTTATTGTTCAGTATATTTTCACAACTGTGGGGCATTCACAGTCCTAAATTCAGCCTACCTTTAGCTTACAAGGTCCTTTTTGAGCTTCCTAATGTCATTATAGTGGTGGTGGCATTGTTCCAAAATACATGGAATGCCAATTGCACTGCAGATAGTCATGGCTAAGCTATTCCAAGTCTCATCCTTTTACTGAGACCCAGTATAATCTTCTTGCAGCAAGCTATGGGGAGGACTACAAATATGCTTGACTTTCAAAATCCAAGATTTGCGCTTTAAGTCTAGCACCATTCTCTCCCTCACTAGCTATGCCTGCAAAAATAAAGCTAACACAATCTGTCTGACCTAACACCCAGTTCAGATCGTGCAGGTACCTATTTAGTTGACAAAGATGTACAGCCTTGCCAACTGCATTTGTGCAACTGAAAACAGATGAGCTCCTCAACAGACACATTGGCACTATTTACATCACATAGTAAAAGTATGAAACATAGCATTGAGCTGGGTCTACTATAAATGATCGAAATTTCAGAAAGCCGAAACCCATATAGCCGAGACCATATGTTTGACTTCTGAAATTTCGAACATGTAAAAAAACAAAACAAAACAAAAAAAAATGAAAACTTGCCTACACGTTGCTAGCAGGGGGCAAACCCCCCCTGCACCCCCCGTGTGCCCCCCTCACCATCTGCAATTTAAATATACTAACTCCGAGATCACACTACAGTGTGGAAGATGGGAATCTCCCATTCCGCATTATATGGAGACGCCCATTCTGCATGATCGAAATTTCAAAATTCGATCATATGGTCTCGGCCATATGGGTTTCGGCTTTCTGCAATTTCGATCATGAGCTTTGCCATGTGTGATGCTCAGTCTATTCACACAGGTTCCAGTGTTCAACAATGGAATGCTTAATGCCATTGCCATTAATTCTTGCTGTTTGAAATGAAAAAGGGGAGGAATTGTGGCATATTGTGATGTTAGGGCTTATGCGATATTAAAATATTGTTGTACTGGCTTAGAATTGAAACCATGGGATAAAGGATGCAAAAATTGAAACTTAACTTATTAATAGACATTGCCATGGGAGAAAGACTTTTCAAGAATGGAAATTAGACATATACTAATTTCAGAATGAATGGAGATACACTTCAGAGAAGCCTGTATGTATGTGATTTTAATTAGTCATGGGAATGCATTCCTATGTAAAAGCTAGTATTCTGTTTGTAAATATATTTCAGATGGATACGGTTGAATGAATTGAGCAATTATGATTATAACAAAAGTAGTGTCTATTATACATATACAATTAATTTAATATTAAATATAATTGTCATGCATAGAAAATTGGGCACACATTAGCATAAAGTTATATGTGAAATATTAATGATATATGCTAAATAGAACAGTTTACTTATACAAGCATTACTGATATATCCTTGCAAGAAACATGTTTAACATTATCATATTTCTTTACTGTTACAGTCCTAATCAATATATTGTGAGAAATGGGATTTTAAACCCTTTGTAAAATTGTCTTTTAGCTGGATTTGAACTCTTAATTACCCGTGTTAAACTCACTGCATGTATACCTTGTGCCATAGTGATATCTATTTGATAAGTAGAATTGTTCCACTCAGTACTGTCCAGAGGGATGATTAAAATGCAGCATTGGCAGGTGTGTTTGCTCTGCATAAGGCAGTATAAACTACATTTTTCACTTTTTTCCTTAGTTAGGGAACAGTGTTTGCAAAATAAAATGAAAAAAAAAAAATTGCAACGTGATGTCTAAATGGATTTCTAAAATTTCATTATGTGCCTTTTTTTCTCTCAATTCACTTCAGTTACACCTTTTGTCACAGAACAAGTTACACTAGAGGTATATTTTTCTTCACTGACCAGAGTTCTTCTGGCTGTGCAATGCTGCCAGGTTGGTTTGAGCTGCATAAGACAGCCTTAACTAGATTTTTCACATTTTTCCCTATGAAGTGAATTGCGTTTACATGCTACCAAGTGGGGAACAAACGCAGATTAAAAAAATGCATAACATATATAGAGAATAAGTGAAATGTGATCTCAATACAGGATTTAAACAATGCCTCCTGTGTCTTATTTCATGTAATTCATTTCATTTATACCTTGTGTCACAGAACTGGGCATCTGTTAGGTGCATTTGCTGCAGTAAATATAATCAATGGTGTGAAGAACTGTGAATGGACAGCAGGAATATCTGCTCTACATAAGGCAGTCTAAACTAATTTTTTTCACCTTTTTCCTTAGATGGCAAATGTTTTTTTGTGTGCTGTTGAGCAGACAGCAAATGGGAAAGGCATTAAAAGAAAATATATAATAAAGAAAAAAGCTGACAGTACTTTAAATGCAATCAATAGGTATACGTAGCAACAACTAGAATAAGAAGTGCATTCAAGTGACATTCATCTTCCCACATTTCATTGTAACATCAGAAATGTGCTTTGCAGAATACATTATCAGACTTTTAATTAATGACAAATTATGTGAAACTGGACACACAAGCACTCACCTGTTGTTAGCAATATCGATAATATTTGATTTTTAAACAACAACTCAGTAGTTTCACAAAATGTGATTAATAAGTATTCAGACCACCTTCTGTAAAATTATCAGTTAAGTGTATTCAAACAATGCACCAGCTTTCCTTTTTCTCTAAGATTACTGTACTTACAGCTTGTGCCACAGAGAAAGTTACCTGACAGGTGTGTTTTCTTCACTCTGAGTGCTTTCCAGAGTGCTGACAGTCACATAATGCCATCAGGCTGGTTTGTGCTATACCAGGCAGCCTAAACTATTTTTTATGCTTTTCCTTAAGCTTTGAACGATCATTTTGTGTTGCTAAGTGGTGTACAGTTCATAAGGTAATATTTATCAGAAGCATTCAGACATTTGTTTGGAATAACAACTTAAATGCACATGGTATGTTCACAGTGCATATCTAGCAATGAGAAGACCCGTTACTGCATGACAATGATACAATCAGCCTTTTCATATCTCCTTGCCATATCAGTTCTATCATTTATGTTTCAAAGCATCAAGGCTTTAGCTAATACGATGGGGATGGAGAATGGCACAGGGAAAAGAAGAAATACTTTCATTGTTCACATTGCACACAAAATTAATAATAATATAATTTTTGAATGACTTACCTGTCTGTCACTTTTAGTCAATACTGACTTTATGTGGTTTTCCCACATCAACACATTCATACAACATAATAAGTGTCAACATTTAGTATGACTTCAAATTGCTCTGTGAACAGGTTTTGAGCCCTGCATCTCCTGTAGTGTTTCTCTAAACCCAATGCATTTAGATATTATATCATAGAGACAGGAGTGTAACAATTTGAATTTCTTCATTCATTGCTATCTAGACTGCTAAGGAAAGTGCAACAGTGTTAATATTCATTGTACTATTAGTGACAGACCAAATAAAATTTGTCAGTTTTTACCTTGGGCAGTGAAACACCATCCAGTGCTACTGACCTCAGCCAGTCAATAGACAGCACTATAGTATGCAACTGATAAAGGGGAAAAAGAAAAACAAGGAAATCAAATACTTTAAATGTACATTTTAGATGTTTCATCAACTTTGTTATCTTGCAACAGGAGCCTGCTTATTGAAAATGATTTCCCATATTTACCACAGAAAAAGAATTACATTTGCAAGGAAAAACGTGTTTGGATATACTGATAATGTGACATTGTATCAAGTCAATCTGAAAGTGCAACAGAAACAAGTTATGAAAGTTTTCCTTTCTCATTCGACAGTAAAGGACTGGATGATTGTGATGTTACCAACAATTGGGATACCCGTATACTCATACAATAGCAAACAAAGATTGCACACACTGCAGGTATGTTTCCCTCTTTTTTTATGGTGCCTCATTTCCTTAAATATGATTTTTTCAAGGAAATTATATCTCTGTTTTATTGCAATGCCTAAAGTACTCCCTTGAATATAAACAGCATTTGTTACTAAGGGTCAATAACTCTTAAATTAGTCAGTGTACCTATATAATTTTTTTGTAAGTCTCTTCTCCATGACACACTCTTAGTAGGTATACATCAAAGAGGGAAGACTGTGAAATCCTGATTGTTCTTGAGTCAGAGAAATCACAGGCCCCTGCAAGGCATTCACTAGGGTGTGTGCATATAATTGTGTAGCTCATTACACCATGTTTAGATTTCCTACATAGTGCATATTGTGGTATTCAGGAATGCTAATAATTTAGCACCTCATTTGCATACTCATAGTGCTGACTCTGCAGTATATGAAGGTAATCATGTAGCTAATGCCCTTCTATCATATTGGGAAGACTTGATCCAGGGAGCTCAATACTGGTAAATAAATACAACTTTTAGAGACGTATCTACTTTATACAATACTGTACTGCCAGGTTATGCTGCTATTTTTTACATAATGCTTTCAATGTGACATTAAAAGGTGAATTGCACTAACCACTATTTTTTTTTTTTTTTATTGCAGTGTTTTTTCTTTATTCCTTCTTTTGGCATGCATGTCTGCATTACAAAATGTGTGCAACAGAATTCTACATGACCTATATTTTTAAGATTGTATTTAATGTTTCTTTGCACAGTTATTGTAGGTGAGTGTATAACTTTGTAGGAAGGTCTGGCATTTTGAGCTGTGTTAGCAGAAAGACATATGTGTTACTTTTGTGGATTTGCAGATTTCTACTAGTCTGCAGCAGTGGAAATGGCTCTTATAATTCTCTTACATATCTAATACTACAGTTTAGTGTTGTAATGTATTACATGCATTTCTTGTTACTCTCACTGAAAACTGTATATTCTGATAGATACATGTGTTTCTTTCTTGTACATTTTCACTTCTTTGGTGTCAGACTACCATGAAGGAAAGGGCATACTTACAGGTAGGTTGCTAGTGCAAGACTAACTGCACATCAGTAACCTATTGTCAGTGTTCTGGGATTTGATGCTGTCAGGATTTGATGAAGTGCACATTCGGCAAACTGGTCCCGATTAAATGAGTTTCGATGATGTCAGGTATCGGTAATGTCAGGTAGACCCATATATGTACAGGTTTTTGGACAATTTATGTCAGAATGCTGCATTCATGCATACTCAACATTTTTATTATGCAGCCTGATTTAATCTTATAGAAGACTTATATTGTCACACATTTGAGTAGCAAATTCAGTATACCATAGTTATGAAAAAAAGAACTCCTGAAGTAAGTAGAACTATAACATAATAAGTACTGGAGTACCAAATATCATTCTTTAAAAATTTTATATAAATATATATATATATATATAATATATATATATATATATATATATATATATATATATATATGTGTATATATATATATATATATATATATATATATGTGTATATATATATATATATATACACACACACACACACACAGATATAGACATAAGTATATATCTATATCCATGTATATATATATATATATATATATATATATATATATATATATATATATATATATATATATATATATATATATATATATATATATATATATATATATATATATATATATATATATATATATATATATATATATATATATATATATATATATACAGTTATAAGTATAACCATGTATGTATGTATGTATATATGTATATTTATATATATATATATATATATATATATATATATATATATATATATATATATATATATATATATATATATATATATATATATATATATATATATATACACCAGTACTGAGTTTCTATAACTTCAGAACTGAACATCATAAATATTTTAGTCATGAAAAGGGTATTTTGTCTCATGGGAAGATGATATGAAAATTCATGGCATGATAAAGACAGACATTAGCAGACATTGTCCAGAAAATATGAGATGGATTATTAATAGGGTCATTCACCATTATCATGGTGTGGTCAAAACTCCTGTGAACACTGACAATGTGATTGTTATTCTAATCCTGTCCATCCTCTTCACCAGTCTAGCGTGTCCTAGTAACTGTGTCCTGTGTGTCTCCTGTTACTTTATCAGATGATGATGATGATGATACCAGCTATGCTGCAGATTACTTATGATATAAGTTGTAAAGATTGTGATTCTTGGTTCTGCATGGTATACAGGCTAGGAACTCTACATAATGCTCTATATCTGACATTTCAGTATCACTGGTATGTGTGACATTACTATTTTTGTTTTGGGCATAGCTGGTATGCCATGGTATGTGGTTTTATAATGGCTACTATTGTGTTCCTAGGTTCATAAGTATATACTAGGCTAATAATCACCAGGGCCTTTATAAGACTAGCCATGCAATTCAACCAAATTGTGTACTTTTTTTGTATCATGGAAGTTTATTTGGAGGGGATATGTTATGAAGTTTCTAAAGGTTGTGTGGGGAGTATGTTAGTTTGGGGATTACTGTCTGCCTCTTTCTATCACAGACTCGGGGCCAGACCCAGGAGGAATTTTTGATTACCCATCCATTAGTTAAGGTTCCGCTTAAATAAGGTTAGGTATGGACTCTGTTTCACATGGACACGGAGCCTGTTATAGAGCATGGCTGTTCTCTGAAATACATTTCTTTCTCACCATCATGTCTTATTTACGTCACAACAAAAATTTAAATCCTTAGATCTAGTGTTCTGATGCACATGTGGAAAAGATCCACCAGAGCTGGAAATGAGGATGCCCTATATGCCATGCATAGATTGCCTCTCAGTAACCTGTAGGAGATAGAGTATAAAGATAGGGCTCTAAGGCAATCTGTGTTGGACAATGTGTTTATAGTCTGGATTCTCCTAGTAAAGAAGCTTTGAGGGCATTCCAGCTTTTGCATGTGTCTGGTCAGGTACATGCTGAAGGGGCATTACACTCAATGATAAGGCTGATAAGGGCTGAATAAAGTGTCACTTTGACTTCCATGAACCTGGATGCCATATCCTTACTTATACGTTGGGTAGCATAACATTATTTTTTACTACCTTTGTCTTATATTGGTCCACTGGGTCAGCTCTTAGAGCTATATCATCAATTAATTAGTTAGTTTGGGTGGTAGTTTTCCAAAAAAACACTATAATGCATTTATTGGCATTGAATTATAGTCTGTGACTTTGGTACTGCTCATTTGTCTGTGGTAAATCCTCTTGTAAGTTGTTTTTGTCATGGGGGGATTCTATGATAGCTTCCAGTTTGCAGTCATCTGCAAACCTGGTTAGCAAAAAGGCCTTTGACATTAGCCTTTACCTCTGAGAAGTAGATATCAAATAGGAGCAGTCCCAGCACAGAGTCCTGAGGTACCCTCACCAGTGACCAGTCTCTTAGTTGAAGAGTATGTTAGGTTAATAGATTCATAGGTATTTAATAGGCTAATGTCCACAGGGGCCTTTTTAAGCCTAGCCATGCATCCCAAAATTCTGACAAGTTCTGGTAACCTTGATAAGTGTAAGCAGGGTTGGGGGGATGAAAACATTTACAAACGGGCTGGAGAGATGAGCCATTTATAGGTTGAATGGGTACATTATAGACATAGGTACCAAGCCAGGGATAAATTTCCTGTTCCCCATCCAAATGTCCAAGTTACACTTGAACTGGGTTATGGAGGAACTCTGTTTCACATGAATAGGGGGCCTGTTCCAGAAATAGGGTAGCTCTGGGATACATACCTGTCTCTCCAGCAGGTCCTATTTTTATATCAGGCAGGGTTTAAGTCTTTAGAAAGGGTAATTCTGATGCTGTTTGTTTTATAGATATGCAGGTCCATCAGAGTGGGGTCTAACAATGTCCTGTATGCCAGGCATAGATCTGTAGGAGACAGAATATAGGGATAGGGCCTTGAAGCGATTTGCAAAGGACATTTTACTTATGCCCTATATTCTTTTAGTGAGGATCCTCGGTGAACATTCCAGTTGTTGGATGTGCCTGATTAGGTACATACCAAAGGGGGCACTGTACTGAATGATAACTTTGACGAATGCTGAATATAGTGGAACAATGACTTCCTTAAACCTAGAGGCCATACCTTTATTTATAAGTTGTGCAGCATCGAATGATTTCCTCACTACTGTAGACATGTAATTGTCAAATACTAGATTACTATCTATGTATGTCCTGAAGTCACTGACTACTCGGTCAATTCTAAGGGATGTGTTGTCAATATGGATAGTTACCACGGATGAATGACTTCCTGAAGGATACTATTATGCATTTCTTTGCATTTAGTTTTAGTTCATGGTTCTGACATCAGTTGTTTGTCTGTGTCAGCCCTTCCTGGAGAACATTTGTGTCACTGTGGGATTCAATGACAGCTCTTAATTTGGAATCATCTACAAATTTAGTCAGCTGGAGACCACTGACATTGGCCTCGACTTCAGAGAAGTAAAAATGAGAGTTCAAGGACTGAGCCTTGAGGGACTTCACTTGTGACTGGCCTCTTTGTAGAGGTGGACTCCCCAATTCTAACTTCCTGTGTCCTGTCTGTGAAGCAGTTGGCTATTCACCGTGTGACATATGGGTTTAAACCTAACCTCCTGAGTTTGTCAACAATGTTCGAGTGGGCTATTTTGTCAAATGAGTGCTTCATACATATTAGCATACACAGACAGACAGACAGACCCCCAAACATTCTTGAATGTCTTCACTAGCATCTTCACTGATGCCACCAACATCATTTCACTGACCTTCTCATTCAGATGCCTAAGCTTGTGCTAGTATTATTCTAGCACCATGAAAAGGGATGATTTGTTGTTATCATATTTTTAGCATGATGCATATGGTATCCTGGTTGTTTTTTCAGATATGTATTGGAGAGAAACCTCAATGTATCAAACATATGAATCAGGATTTAACAAATTCAAGAACATGTTATAGGCTGTTCAACCTCTGTACCTCAATATGCATTTCTTTCATTGGGATCTGAGAGTCTGGTTGGATGTTATCAGTTATGGCTTAAAAAAGTAATTGCTCTAACAGCAAATGGTTAAGAAGTTTCTATTATGCGCTGCCATTATTTTTACATTTATCCTGATTGTTAGTGGTATTACATGTCCCTTTTTGATGACTGCATACTCATTCACTGCATGACCATATAAGATACCCTCATGTGAAAAACATATATGCATATCATGTGTACTCACGTGATACTGGGATGCTAACTTGTGTTATACTGCTTCATCACTGTTGGCTTTGATGGCAAAGTTAGTGTTGACAATGATGCCAAGATACCTGCCCACCTGTGTATTCCATGGAATTCTTCCATGACTGCAAGGAACTGAAATGATGTTGATGAGAAGTGTAAATAGTTCCCCCATCTTATTGCAAATGACTATCAAATATTTTTTTCTAGCACACAGCAGGAAGCAAGTGGAGGCTCACCTACAGTATCAGACATATAGTACCTTTGTTTCTAGGGTAACATTTTTTTCCATTCGTTATGCACCATCATATTTGTGCTGCACGTATTTGACATACAGCCTGCACCATAGATGTTAATGAAATTGATCATTGTTGCAGTAACCTTAGCTATATGGGTAATATCCTGACAAGGTTATAACAGCTAAATAGCTTCAAAAGCTTCATGGCATTTTCCATGTGCCCAAATTTTCTGGCAGCTCAAGTTGAAATGAATAAAATATAAGTTGGGCACCAAGCTCCTCAGAGCTTTACTGCCACTGATGATTATGAGTACGCTCCACTGAGGCTTTCAAGGCCAGCTGCTTGTGATGTTTCTTTGCTGGTTAGGTAAGTTCCATTTTTGGAAAAACCTTCCATGCAATATTTTTTGTATATTATTAATACTTAACTCTTCAAGAAAATTATTTTACAGCTAGGCGTGTCTTTTTTAATGGGCTGTTATGGAAGTGTACTACTTTTAAATAGGAGCACTCTTTTTTTCTGTCAGTTTAAAAGTTGTTTAAAGTAACTAATGGAATTAATGGAAATAAAATGAAATAAGTAAATAAAACTATAAAACATTTTTTCTGTGGAGAAATTGTGTTTATTTTACTTTGTGGGGGCTGGCATAGTGCTTTAAAATGCTTTTTACCTTATTTATTTCCTGTGAGAAAAGTGGCTTTTAAAGACTTTTGGGCTTTATCGGCATTTGCTGCTTGTTTTCTCTGGGAAAGAGGCAGCATTTTTGGCTTGACCATGGGACAGTCTGTTGGTCCCATGGTTGGTCCTTCTTCCAGCCACAAAAAGAAAAAAATGTTAAGCAAACGATGCCTTTGCCATCACAGCAGGCTAGCAGTTTACCTTAGCTGCAGGTGGATGACTACTCTGGCCATTAAATGCACCTCAGTTCACTCATATTTTAACCTGGATCCCTGTAGTGTAGCAACTGTGGAGCAGGGGTTAGCCACATCCCCTGCGGCTGTTGGGGTCCCCTCAATGGCCCAGGGGGATACACTCTTGTTGGCTCTGAGAGAAGGAACAGGGTATACTTCTCTGTTTTGTCAAAATGTTGTGCACAAACCTGTGGAAGCTGCTGCTACCATTAATAACACCGATGGGCCTATTGTTCCTGTCAAAAAGAAACAAAAAAATAAACATATATTATCTACTACTCCTCAATTTTGCTTAGACAGAATCCATTTATGGAGTCTGGCTCATGGTTTAATTCAGAATATTAATCCTTCATATACAGCAGTTTCTGATAAAAGAAAGAGGGATATGCCATTTCCTGAAGAGATCTGATATTCTGAATCTGGACAGGAGGATGAAGGGACAGATCCAGCATTTTCTCCTCAGATTTCAAATTCAGACTCACAAAGGAGCTCCACGTCTCACTCTTCCTGTTGGAGGTCTCTTTCTCTGAGACTATTTCTAGAATGTGCCAATGTTTTCAGTGGAAGACCACTGAGGTTTGTCAGTCCCTCAGAAAATACTATGAGCTGTTACAAAAAGAATTTCCATAACCTGCCCCAATTCCTCCAGTTCTGTCAGCTTTGTAGTATGTGTGTGTTACTGCCTTCAATTTTTCTGACAGACAGCTGCTTCTAAAAAGGCAAACATTTAGGTTTTTATTCAATCTTCCCAAACTTGACCCAGCAGCTATAGCGTTAGTTAATCCTACTGGTGCTAAACACCTAGTCAGTTCCAGTCCTACACTTCCTGATAAGGATGGGAAGATTATTGATAAGTATGGGAAAAGAGTATGCTTCTGCAGCTCTAATTTTCAGAATTTTGAATTGTCAGGTTTGTATATTAAGCTTTAGCCTGACTAATTGTAAAAGTGTAAGGAATATTTTATTAGCAGTTTCTTTGTGCGAGAAAAACTCTGCTTTAAATAATTTAATATCTTCTGTTGTCCAAGCCACTACTCATTGTTTGCAGTGTGTTTATGACTCTTTTGATACTATATCCAGGATTATGACCACTGGTACCATTTATTTATTTTATTTATTTATTCAACATTTGTTTACTGGGAAAGTCCAACTGGGACAGAGACCCATTTCAGGCGAGATCTAGGGAGAAACACTTCAGCTTTGAGGAGGTTTGCATGGCTGCATCCTCAGAAAATCCCAATTGATGTTAAAAAGAGATTTTAATTTCTGCTTTGGACAGAGATTTAGTTTTTGGCACCTCTGCTGCAGGGGTTAGCAAAAAGTGTGATAAAAGAGGTACGCTGATACAGGGAATCTCCAAGACTTTTTAACCATCCTTTTCCAAGTTTCCCATAAAATTCTTTAATTCCTCGTCTAATTCTTATAAGAAACAAAATAAGCAATCTCAACAAAAATATAGGTAAACATATGTTTAAGAAGAAATGGCAATGGGGTTCCAAGACGAACTCTGAAAACTTCCAAAATGTAGTACAGTCAAATAAATCAAAATGACTACTTAAGAGACATTGCTCTTCCCTCCCACCTTGACAGCCCCTTTTTTCTTCCAGAAAGTCTGAATCTCCTCTTTTATCTTTGGCAACAGATAGTTTCAGTGAAATTGGTTCTGAAGATCATTAATCAAGGTTACAGATGGCATTTTGAGGAAAGACCTCCTTTTTAGGGGGTAATTCCTCATTCTCCAGACCAGGCGCTTTTGTTTTCATCTGTCTTACATCACATGCTGGCCCAGGATAAATAGAATCAGTTTCCCCTTCCCAGGTGGGAAAGGGGTTTTATTCAAGGATGTTTTTAGTGCCAAGGAAAGAAAATACTTGGAGACTAGTTGTGGATCTTTCTTTCGTAAACCTGTTCTTGATAGTGCCCAAATTCAAAATTATGTCACTTCATAATTGTTAACTCTTCTTACTCATTTAAGTTTCCTTATAATATTAGATTTAAAAGATGCTTATCATCACATTCCTTTTCATCAACACATCGGGCTTTTCTTAAGGTTATGTGCACCTGGATCATATTATCAGTTCTCAGCCTTACTCTTTGGACAATCCACTTTAACAAGAGTGTTCACAAAGTGTCTAGATTCTGTTAGACAGGATATCCACATTTTTTCCTTATTTAGGCAACTTGCTTATTTTGCAGAGTGTTTTGTAAAGTGCCAGGAATCCCTCTTTTGAGAGTGAGATTTATTTCACAATCTGGAATTTTATGTACACTTTTAAAAGTCTTTCTTGACACCTTCTCACAGGATTGTGTTTCTGGGATGCCAGCTAGACAATACAGTTCAAAGAGTTTTTTCCTCCACTAGAAAAATACATCTAGATCTACATCTATCTCTAGGGGTTTCCACTCAGACATTGATCACTGTGAAGGACTTCCTCAGGATTTTGTTTCTCATAACTTCTATGATTTTCATGATACCCATGGTAAGACATCAAATGAGTACTTTGGTATCTGAAGTCTCTTTGGTCCTAGCACCAACAAACACCCCTTGTCTTTTCAGATCCTAGTGCAGGGGTTTGTCAGAAGGGAAATTACTTGGAGGAGATAGCAGATATTCCTAATCCAGGCCTCCCTTCTTGTTCTAAAGCAGTAGGTCATCCCAAACACCTTGTATTTTGGTTGAGGAACAGCTGAAGGAGAGATAAAAGTGTAAGGTGTATGGGACACGAAGGACAGATGCAAGCACATAAATATAAAAGAGATGCTTGCCTTGATCAAAGCACTCAAGTTTCTGAATCATATTTTATTTCTGGGACCTGTTCAAGTTGTTACAGACAATACCATGTCATGTTATTCATCAACAAGCAAGGAGCAACCAGGTTGTACCCCCTGTACGAGCTTGTGATGTTTGCTTGAGATATAGCTTCTCACCACAATCTCCCTTTAGAGGCATCCTACATTTCATCAGGGAAAAGTGCATGACAGATAAGCTGTGCAGGACAAGGGCTGACCCTCATGAATTTAAACTAGATCTGGAGTTCTTCCAAGATTTGATCCATTTGTGGGGAGTTCCTCAAGTAGACCTCTTTGCCTTCTCTCTGAACAATCAGATGTCAAGATTCTGCTCCAGGAATTCATGCAAGATGTCCTAGAAGACAAATGCATTTTCCTTTCCTTTCCTTGGACAAGAATGCTCCTGTATGCTTTTCCACCCATTCCACGAATATCAAGGGTGCTCCTTAAGATTTGGAAGGAATCCTCTATAATCATTGTGGTGACTCCCTTCTGGCCCAGGCAACCCTCTCTGCTTTTGGAAATGGCCATGAGGAATTACCATAAGCTTCTCACACAAGAAAAGCAGTGTTTGATACCACCCAGCACCACTCAACCTTAATTGACTGCCTGGGTGATAGGGTTTTAATTCCCCTTAGATACCTGTTTACTGAGGATGTGCAGCAAGTATTAAACAAGGCAAGGAAGCCTACAATAGAAAATAATGTATTGGTAAATGAAAGTTTTCTAGCTGGTGCCAACAATATAACCAGCACCAATTTAGGGCTAGTTGTTTGATGGTTTTACAATATTTCTGTGAGTTACTATCCTATTATCTTTCTTACTGCTCTATCAAGGTTCATTTATTGGCCATTTCAGCTTGTCTGGCCAAGGATCCTACTCTTTCAATACATTATCATGCAAAAATATTTTTGAAAGGGATTTTGCTTAAGAGGCCTCCAAGAAAACCAGTGACCCCTCCTTGAGATCTTAATTTTGAGTTGGAGAAGCTAATACTCCATTTGAGCCAGCTAACCTGACTGACTTGAGGCTCTTAACAAGTAAAACAGTTTTACTGATCGTATGACATCTGCATGAAGGGTTTCTGAGTTGCAAGCTCTGATGATGATTCAGCCCTATCTAAGGTTTCAAGGACAGGGTTCCTTTGTGAAGGTAAGAAGAAGGTACAACCTGTTTTAAAACATTCTATTTCCAAATTGTTGTCTGAGGCTGTCATTACCTTTTGTTATACTCACCACAACAAAACTATTCCAGGCTGCATCAAGGCCAACTCTACCAGTGCCTTGGATTAATCTATGGCTTTTTGGAAAGGGTTGGAATCTAGAAAGATTCTAGATGCTGTTACTTGGTCATTGTTGCATACTTTTACAAAGCACTATAAGCTTGATTCCCTTTCTAGGTCTAGATTCTGCTTTGCAAGGACCATTCTCCATGGGATACTGGACATTTCTCTTTCCACCTCGCAAATGTAGTAAGTTGGGGTAATCTACTCATATAGCTTAAGCTAGTGTAGCAGTGATCAACATGATGAACATAGGTCAGTTGTGTAGGAAAACTTACCACAACAGTAGATGTTTGAAAGAACAGTGTAATAACTGCCCAATTCAATCCACCCCCACCCCTGTTTTTGAATGTGTTGTTTAGGTCAGGGAGATGTTAATGTTTGTACTTCCTAGCATTGTCCTTTTAGGGATCATCCTTTCTCTCTCTCTCTCTGTTGGCAGGAAAGCACTGAATGGCTTGGTACCCAAACTTGTCTTTTAGTCACCTCTGCTCAGGCTGCCAGACAATGTGGGTGTATAGAAGGTGCTCTGAAGCTTTGGAAGCTGGCTGTTATATCCTTGGCAGAATATAATCCATATAGATAAGGTCACTGCAGCAGTGATCATTCAAACATCTACTGGCATGCTAAGTTTACTTAAACAATTGTATTTTGTCTAGTCTTCATCCATTGCCTTCTGGTTTTAAAGTTTGCTAGATGTGATCTTATGCAACATGTATTGTACCGTATTATACTGAGGTCTCTGCCATGTTAGTGCATGGTCGTCCATAGCTTTCTAAATATTAACTGCTACATCATTGCCTTGAATAATGAATTTATTAAAAAGTGGAAAATACTGCCTTATATAAATGAATATTCTGTGGCATGTTCCACCTGTGTTTACATCTGCCTTTTAGGCGCATTATTTATTTTATAAATGTGTACATGACACTTTGTTACACTGGAATTTTGCATTTCTTCTTTTGTATTCTGCATCAGCTTGTCATTTTCTGGAAATATAAATATTTGGCAAATGGTCTGCACTTGCCACAGATCTGTCCTTATCTGCACATTCTTTTGAAATTGAGCAGTTTACTGACTCTGCAGATATTCTGACCAGACCAATCATTCTGTATACTGTTATTCAAAGCGAAGAAACAGAATAACTTGAAAGAAAAACAAATCCATATTCCAAGGACATACAGTAGACTGTGATAAGAGAAATGTTTTACCAAAAACCAAAATCGGGTTAGCATGGCTAACTCCTTTCAGTCTGTTTTCCAGTATAACAAATAATTGCTTCTTACAGCACTACAATGTAATGAATGTAACAGCATTTTTCATCAACTTTTTTCATGTTTTGTTCATAATAGCCCTGGTCTTTTTGCAATGGAATGTTAGTTGTTATTTTTCTTTTGATTCCAAGGAATAAATATCAACAATTTTCCATACAGATAGGCAATGATGAAGAATATGTCCACATTGAGCTAATCCTGTTGCATAACCTGCAAAAACGTCTAAGTGGTATTTCAAGTTGTAGTAACTTTAGTTACTTAATAGTAGAATTAGATAGTGGTTATCACTTCCTTTTTAGTATCTTATTTTCATAATTTAACCTGTCACTATAATTGATGTCTGATACGTGGTTCATAAATTCATAGGTGTGTACTAGGCTATAGGCCCTGGAGCCTTTACAAGCCTAACCCATAGGATTACCCTGGCATCGTGCCACCCGAACTTAGTTCCCAGTGCTTCTATCGATTAGAGCCACTGGAATGATTCCTGCAGTGAATTTTCTATTTCCCATCCTCTCATCAAGATTTTTCTTGAAAGGGGCCAGTGAGGTCCTCTGTTTGACATGTGTGGGAAGTCTATATCATAGCATGGGCAGTCTCTGGGTTATGAACCTGTCCCTCCAGCACATTCTGTTGATTGTGGTAATGAGGTTGAGGTCTCTGGAGCATGTGGTGCGGAGCGAATGGGATTTCTTTAGATGTAGCATTTCTAAGAGAGCTGGGTCAGACATGGCTTTGTAAGTCAAGCAGAGATTGCCTCTAAGTAGGTGATATGAGACAAAGAATAGTTGGAGTTTTTTGAGTCTGCCCATATAGGACAAGTGTTTAAGGCCTAGGATCCACTTTGTGAGGTACTTTTGTGGCCTCTCCAGTTGTTGCAGGTGTCTAGTGAGGTACATGCCAAATGGGGCATTGTACTCGATGATTGTCTTAATGAGGGAAGAGTAGAGGGAGACAATGATCTCTTTCTTCCTGAATGCAAAACCCATAGTATTGAGATGTGCCACACAGAAGTACTTTCTCACCACAGTGACAACGTGGTGGTAAAAAGAGAGGTTGCTGTCAACCTATGTTCCCAGATCTCTTATATGCCTTCTGTGTTCAGTGGCTCCCATGGATGTGATAGTTCATAGGGACTGGGTTTTTCCCAAAGGGGTTGACGACACATTTTTTGGCATTGAGCTTAACACTATGGTTCTGACACCAGCCGTTGGTATCAGTGAGGCCTTTCTGTAGGATGTCAACATCAATTGGGGAGTTAATAATGTCTCCCAACTTACAATTATCTGTGAACATTGTCAGCCAGAGTCCCTTCATGTTGACCTGGATTTCTGAGAAGTAGATACCAAACAGGAGAGGACCCAGGACTGATCCCTGTGGGACTCCACTCGTGACTGGTCGGCAGTCTGACTTGGAGTCAGCCACTTTCACACTGTGGGTTCTATCTGTAAGCCAGTTTGCAACCCACTTAGTGATATAGGGGCTGATGACTAGCTTAATGAGTTTCTCTATGATTCCTGAGTGGGGAATGGTATCAAAGGCCTTGGCCAGATCAAGGTAGGCTGTATGAACCACCTTGCCTTCATCCAGAGTTCTGGTGACTGACTCACAGAAGTCAACCAAGTTGAGCAGGTAAGATCTAAGCTTCATAAAACCAAACTGTGTGGGATCCAGAGTTTGGAGATTCTCTATATCCTTGTTTATTAGGTCCATGATGATGCATTCGATAGCTTTGCATATAAGTTGCATCTCAGAGCATATTAATACTAGACAAGATAATGTAAATTAAATAAGTTTTTAAGTTTTTAATTCAACTTGATGAATTGTTTGTATTTACGTAGAGGTTCATTTTCATTTTTATTACAGAAAAATATTATTTATGTTTAAATAAAGTGTATTAAATTAGATGCAATTAATCAATTAATTAAGTTGATGACGTTTAGAGGGACTATATAAAGGTGTATTTTAGTAATGGGTTGTTGTTTCTGAAGAAGTTGGGGCAGAAGCCCTGACGAAAAGTGTATGATTATTTGCACACTTCAAGTGGAAAAGTGGAATAAAACGTTTTCGTTTGAAAAGTTTCCAGTATTGATTTATGCAGTTTAAGCTATAACAGTGCTATTAGCATCTATTCTGGCTTTGGTGCCCGAGTGAGGTGGAGCGTTGTGTCAGCTTTGCATATAAGACTTGTCAGGCTAATGGGGCGATAGTTCCCAGAGTCTGTAGTCATTCCACATTTGTGGAGAGGGGTGACTGTAGCAGTGTGCCATTCAGTAGAGACAAAGCCTGTGGTGAGGCTGTGATTGAACACGGCACACAGCTGAGGTGCCAGTTCACTCTGTAGTTCATGTAGAACACAGCCAGGGATATTGTCAGGTTCCATAGAAGCTGTATTTTTGGCCTTGGAAAGTGCTGCTTTAACCTGTGCAGTAGTAATATTGGTTGCCTGGCAAATTACTGGTATTGTGATTCATCCTTTGGGGAGGAGAGAGGGGTAAAGTTGGCACTGAATCTGTCAGCCAGTATATTGGCAATATCTGTTGGCTCGGTATAGGAGGTACCATTGTGCAGTAGCTCAGAGCAAATCTGGCTATTGCCATGAAGGTTCTTTACATAACTATAGAAGGCCTTGTGGTTGTCTTTGCTATCTGCTGCAATTCTGTTTTCATAGCTAGCTTTAGAGGATTTGATGAGGGATCTCAACTTTTTGTTGAGGCTGATAAGGAAGTTTTTCCAGTCTTGGTACTTCACTTAATTCCGCATCAGTTTTCTCCTTCTGTTGCAGAGTTTGTTTATGGCAGGGGACCACATGATTAGCTTCCTTTTTTGGAGGAGAGTGTCTTGGTTCTATTGGGTATGGTGAGGTCCATGCATTTGTGTACGTGTTTGTACAGTGCATTGGTGTATGATTCCGTGGTCATACAACAATTCTCCATTTGCATGGGTGCCATGAAGTTAGCCATCACTGTTCTTAGGAGCCCAAAGTTAGCTTTGGAGAAGTTTTTCAAGGTGGTTACCTTTTGGGGTGGGGGGTGGGAGGGATGTGGATTTCCAAGATGATTAGTTTGTGGTCAGATCTAACCAGGGAGGAGTTAACTGTTGGTTTAGAGCAATGGTTGCCCATGTTAGTAATGACCAGATCAAGGATTTTGCTACCTCTAGTGAGGGTAAGAATGAGCTAGTCCAGGGCATTGAAATTAATGAATTCCAGGAACCGTTGTGCTAGTGTATTGGTACATATGTAGTTTTCCCAGTTAAAGGAGGGGTAGTTGAAGTCACCCAGTATGCGAGTGTTAGGTTGGACCCTAATATTCTCCAGGGTGCTTAGCTACGTAGAGTGAGTGTCTTGGGACATAGTTGGGACCTATAATAGGCTGCGAACTGAATCGCTGTCTTACCCAATGTTAGCTGCACCTGAAGTATCTCTGATGCATTATGTTTTGCTACCAGTTTGGAGGTGTGTGGATCCTTTATGAATATTGAAACACCACCACCTTTGGAGCTTCAGTCCAAGTTCTGGGTCCTAAACGTGTGGAATGAGTTATAGCCTGGTAGTGCACGGGTGCTTTCTGCTGCCTTGAACCAGGTCTCTGTTACAGCACAAATGTCAAAGTTCTCCATTTAAAGGAGTGCTTCAAGTGAGTGCATTTTGAGATACAGACTTCTAGCATTGAGCAGCATGACCCTAAGATTGCATTTGTTTGTAGCTCTTATGGTGGTAATTTGGTCTTTGGAACACCACCTAAAAAAGGCACTACAGGGGTGGCAAGAGCCTTGGCCAGTATCCAAAAGCCCAGGGATGACAGATGCAGGCCATCTCTGGCAAAGCATTGAGGTCTGTCACTCATGTCATCCCAGGCAGACAGATATTGGATCCCCTTAGAATGACACCAGAAACTTAACCAATTGTTGAAATCAATCATTTTCTGCTTGTACTGTGGTGCCATTCTAGGTGATGGTAGGATGCTGCTCAGGGCTAGGCTAGAGTCATACCTGCCTGGGCTACATAAACCGAGAGCTCCTCCATGTCTCTTTTCATGTAGTCCAGGGAGGTACATCTCACATCATTCACAGCCACATGTACAATGACAAAGTCATAGTTGTACCTGTTGTTAAGGGATCTGAGTGCATGCCTTATGTGGTGGATCCTGGCACCTGACATGTAGCTGACTGTTATTTTCTCCTTATTCACCCTAGTGAATGGAACATCAGTGTGCCTCACTATTGAGTTACCTGTGACTAGTGTGCTGGGCATGCTGTTTGCCTTAGGGGCTTTGGTTGAGTGGCACACTATTTATGAGAGTTATGCATCTCATGATTAGTGTTGTGTTGTGGTGGTCGAGTACATTTCTGCCTTGGAGGTTTCTGCTATTTGGGTAGATTTTTATTGAGAGCCTCCATGAAGGTGGGTGTGTGGTTTGTGTTTTTATGTGAAGGCAGTGCTGATATGTGTTCTGGAGGGCTATGTGCTCCATGTGGTGTGGTGCAAGTGTTGATTTTCTCCTCTTGACCAGCTTTTCCAGTCTTGGCTGGAGAGTGTGTGGCTTTAATTTGGATATATAAGTGCATCTCTCGCTAGTCTGAGTGTTGAGAGGTAAGGGGAGAGGGATGTTGGTGTACATGAGGCAGTTGGTACATTGCCTCAGGATGCCCAATTTCACCAAATTAATAGGAAAAAGAAGAGAGGACTGACCTTTAGACATGCCTGGAGGGGTGGGCATTAATAATAAGTACTGGAGCTGTTTCCTTGTAGAACATTTAGTGCTGGTAGCACTTTTGTGTGCTACAATAATTGCTACAAGAGGTCTGGTATGGTAAAGTGCTAGACTAATAAGCTAGTAAAATTGCAAGAGAGGAGAGAACTAGCAGATATAAGGGAAACATTGAAGAGCAGACTTTGGCATCTCTCAGAAGGTTACAAACAGTCCTGGATACTGCACATCTTATCTAGACTAGACTAGTTACAGGAAAGGTAGAAAACAAGCCCAATGTGGACTTTTAAACCAGAAAGTTGAAAGAGATGGAAAAACTGACCAAATGGCCAATAAACTACAAATTCTGCACCAGAAACCAATCCTCTTGCAGAAGATAGGCTACCTAGTGCTTACCACTCCCACTGATAAGCTAGAAGGCTTCTCTGCAACACAGAAAGGCTTTGGGGGCTCAGAAGCTTACAAACAGTCTTGGATACAGCAAATCTGTATCCGGACTAGACTAGTTATAGGAAAGGTGGAAACCAAATGCAACTGTGGGCTTTTAAACCAAAAAGTTGAAGGAGATGAAAAAAAGTACCCGGACACCCAATAAACTACAATTTCTGGGCCAGAAACCACTCCTCTTGTGGTAGATAGGCTACCTAGTGCTTACCATTCCCACTGGCAAGCTAGAAGGCTTCCCTCAGACACAGAGAGGCTTGAGGGGCACAGAAGCTTATATATTATGCATTTATTGTTTATTTCTTTAAATACTTTTCATGGGAGACATTATGATGAAATTCTTATATTCCTTGCCACTAAAATGCAACATGATTAGAAAAGTGAGAGCATCCAGTGAAGTTAAATGACACTGCTGGATGAAAAGGAGAATTGTCTTTAACTGTAAGTAATCATTAACACAATGAAAAATGGAAGTGTTTCTTTTTAGTTACCAAACGTATGGAAACCTTACTGATTTCAGTGAAGTTCATGCAAGCAATTTTACTTAATCCCCTGTGATGTATTGCATTTAATGTTAATGAAACAAGTGCAAAAATTACCTTATCAGCCTAAAGAGAACTTACACACATTAGAAGGTGATCATGTGAGGTGATGAGCATGATGGCTACTTAACTACAGTCCTTCATTCTTGACTAGTACACTTTTTTTGTTTTAAAAATAGAAAGGTTGTGGATTTATCATGCAGAAATTGTTATCTGTAGTGTGCAAAAAGGAGATGGGGCACTGGAGGATTCATTTCTGAAGACTGCAGAATGGAGGAAGAATAAGGTTGCCTTCTTACCCAGAGATGGCTGCTTCACTAGAAGTAACTAAATCTAGGAAAATAAATGTTCAGATGAAGTGGTTGATAGATAATGCAAATTATAAGATTGTGGACATGGAAAAAGGAGTACATAAATAAGCAGCTGAGATGGACAGACTGTATGAATATGCAGATACTCTGCTTGTGAATATGGCTGATATAGACAGACAGCTGATCAAGATGAAAACATTTTCATGCTGTAGAGTTAGAAGAAGGAAAAGAAGGAAAAGACCCAGTTCAGTTTACCGAACCCAGTTATAGAAGTAATAGCAGCACCCCAACGTATGTACTACCAGATCAAAAGGACACAGAAACTAGAAAGGCTATCCATTCGGAACATCATCCATTACACTTGTTAGTGAAGTGTCATAGCTTCAGATTAAAAGTGTGGCTAGCTATACAGGCTGCTATGAGATATGTGATAGCTATGGCAGGCTATATACTGCAGATATAGTATAAGATAAAGTAGTTGACTCGGACTGCATAGAATGTAAGGCAGATAAACGCAACAATGCACAGGGTGAATACCACTATGCTTAAAATAATACAGATACGCCACATTTTGTGGGCCAAATCACTAGAAGAAATTACACATTTACACAGATGTGTCGAATGTCACACAAATGTTGTTGCAACACAGTCTAATTAATACCTTAGGCAATGTATCCGTGAATGTTTGATCCTCGGGGTTGGAAGTGGGTCCTAGAGGTTTTGTGGCAAATTGTAATGCAGTGATGAGAAATCCTATAAAAGGAGCTCTAGGAATGATGACCCACCTTTCACCAGTCAATATTCAGGAAGGGACAGATAAAAAAAAAAAAAAAAAAACAAGAAAGCTGAAGTAGAGGAGCAAAAGAGAAGGGAAAAATAACAAGGCCATTAGTTTGGAGAAGGAGACATGTGATATAAGACTGAGATTTCCATTTAAAGACAGACTGTCTTGGGATTACTAATGGGCTGGGGGAGGGGCTTGGTGATTTAGATATCTTTAATCATAAGCAGGAGGGCACAGTAATGACAGTAGACAAAGGAGAGGTGGTGGCATGAAGCTGGAAGGTATATATAACAGAAGAGAAAACTACAGATAGCAAAAGAAAGGCACAGTTAGACAGAGCAGCCAGGTGTGAAATCTTGCTAGGAGCTATTTTGAAGGCTTTAGCTAGTAATAACTGGCACTGGTTCTGTTGTGGGGGGAATGTAGTTATTTTGGCCAGAATAATTAACTATTGGGACAAGTTCCAGAGAACAGCTGGGGATAAAGATGAAGTAGAGGGCATTGTTTGATAGGAATTTGCAAAGCAGTGGTGAAAAATATTCTTGTAAAGTGATAATGAGCTTTGGTGAAGTTCGTTAGAGAGGATATAGCTATAGGTCTTCTGCAGGAGCTGAAGATGAAAATGACAGAGACAGACTTTTAGAGGAAAGCTTATAAATGGCAGGGATTGTGATATGGGAAGGGGAAAACAAGATGGACTGAGTTGAGGGAAATATAGATGACAGGATTCTAGTAAAACAGAAGTCGATTGTGGAAGATGGATAGTGACAGATTGATCCAAGAGAGGGCAGGATTAGCCCTAGGGTTTTTCTATTTTACAAATGCGGATACGTCATCAAGGTGTAGAGAGTAAATGGAGCAAGTCAACAGGACAAAACAAGAAGAGGCAGAATTATACTGGATGAGATGATACTGTGGTTTTAGAACTAGAGTAAGATAGTCTGCTTTGGAGCTATGGAATTCCACAGGAGTTGTCAAAAGGCAGTAGAAGACGGTATGAATCAGTAACTTTTGGTAGATATCTCAGCTGAGAAGTAGCTAAAGAAACAGATTTTATGTACTTAATGAATGAAAAGAAGCAGGCAAACAGAAAGTATAGGTTGAGAGTGGGTTTGGAGATGGTGGAATGGGAAGAAGTAGGGAACACAGATAGGAGGATCTCTGAACAAGCAATGATAAAGATAAAAGAAAATGGAGATGAGAGGAATGAAATGTGGGACATTGAAGGAATTATAAGCAATTTTACTGGATCAAAGAAATGGTGAGGGCAGTTCTAAGAGACAATAGAGGTTAGCAGGGTGTGGTGGGAAGTTGGCAATGGGATGTGTGAAAATAGTGTGGGAAGGTACTTAGTGTGCCAGAGAGGATGTGTGGAATAAAGATGGGAGTGGTTAATGAAGGAATTGGAAGCTCAGCTAAGAGAGCTATAATTGCAGTAAGGGCCAGAGACAGTGACAGAATGAAGGAAATTGATATAATAAAGAAGAGCTTAAAAGATGTTAAAGTTTGCAAGACAAACACAGAACTAACATGTTGGGGGTAAGATGGTTGATGAAGTAAGAGACCAAAACCAATATTTTCTCATGTAAAATAAAGGATCAAGGAGAAAAAAAAACTTGGGTGGGTAGTGTGGACCTGGAAGACAGAAAGAGGGTGAATTCATAGAAGGAGATAATATTGTTTTTAGGGGGTTTCAGTGGGCACCATAAATGGATTTTTTAGCCTGATATGGTAGACCCTTAGATGTAGAGGAAAGAAGGGACTTAGTAGAAAGGTACAGAAGGATCCACTTAAAAGGTGGGAAAGCTAGGGAGGGGGGGTTGGATGGGTACACAGTGGACATTTGTGGAAGTATAGGTTTGGGATGCCTTAGCCAAATTCAAGTTCAAGTTTATTGTAGTGATTTATTCCAAAGCACTTTCATAACAGAAGAGATTTAACAATGAATGAAAAAAAAATGTGACCTCAGATTATTAAGCAACAACAAAAAAATGCAATAAGAACAAAAAGATCAGGAGTTCCAAAATATATAACTGCACTAGCTCTTAAATATTATTTTTACTGTTGGTAAAGTAACACAGAAATAACATTCAGGTGGTTATAATAAATAGATTATAATATAATATAACAGATGTTTTCAAACACTCAGGAAAAGCTTGCATTTGAGATTTAAAACAAGTATCCTTTACAGGCAGCTAGTTAACTAAATTCTCAATAGAGCATCTGCAGCAAGATTGCATCAGGGCTAGATAACAATGCAAAAATTAATTAACTAATACATTAAAATTGCTACAGATCTTTGATACAGTTGGCTGTAGCATTACTTCAAAACCATCTTGCTTTATGCAAATTGAACATGAGTAAAGTCAGTAATAAGTCTCAAAAAGATTAACAAAAGTACAAGTGAAGATCACAAGGATGTCAATATCAAAAACCTTGAGAATGTTAATTCAGCATCTATTCTTATTACAGCTCATCAATCTTCCCATGATATTTCAGTGATAATCAGAATGGTAACACCTTCTACAATAATGATCTGTAAGCACAGATCATTATTGTATGATCAGTAAGCACAGACTCTAGCAACTGTTGCTAGGTTAACAACAGACTCCAGAAAGCTCATAAGCACTGGAAAAAAGACAATTATTCTGACATCCAGTTTCTTCCAGCAAAATCCTGAAGTGAAAAGACAAAAAAAATGCAATTCATGGCCACTCTAATGAAAATTTCTAAGACTTCAATGGAAATGCCAAAAATGCAATGGAGGTCAAATCTTTGGCAGCCAGTCACCTCCAAATAGTGATATCTGTTACATGTTGTTTTTCTTTCGGCTTTTCCCGGTTAGGGGTCGCCACAGTGAAACTCCAGTCAGCTAATGATTGGCAGTCGATTTTTACGGTGCCAAGGTGTCAGCCCAATGCCCAAACTTCAACGAAGGCACGCCCAATTACGCATGTCTTTTGAATGCCACTCGACCACAGGGAGGACATGCAGGCTCCACACAGAAGGTGCTCCAGCCGAGAATCGAACAGGAGAACCTCTTGCTGTGAGGTGACAATGCTACCGCTGCACCGAAGGCTTTGCACACATCACCAATCACAGAAGACTTGCACCATCAGTAAATTAATCATTATTTGCAGTGTTATTCAGGGAAACAGGTGATAGGGAAGAGCCAGGAAATTATAGACCAGTTTCACTGTATAATGTCACTGGTACCAGTTTTGTGAGAATCTAACAGCAGGACTGGAAAAGGTACAACCAGGCTGATAGGAAATTAGCAGGTAGGATTTTGATGGAGGTATTTATATGGTAATCATTGTAGGATGCTGTTAAGTTTCATAAATTAGGCAGGTAGAGAGAGGAGAATAAGGCAAGGGTGGTATTTAAAGGCATTCAGAAAGTGCTTGATCGTATGTTATAGAAATAAAAGTTTGGAGTTCAAGGACTATAATGGGTGAAATGATGTGACTTATGGTGTTAGAGCATTAAATAATAAAGAACAAAGAGAATACAAAAAGACAAGAATGTGGTGTAGATAATTGGTCCAACCAACAAAGCAAAAACAAATGAGGATGAACCAAACCATAGCAGGCAACAGATAAAAAAGAATTCCGTTTAATGGTAAGTGCTTTCACAGCACATCGAGCTGCTTCATCAGACACACAAGAAATGCAATGCCTTATCTTTAAACTAAAAACAACCAATGAAATCACTTGTTTAATTACATAGAGGAATAAATGCAATCCTTGTTTAAAGACATATACAAACGTATATCTATAATCAGTTTAAAAATGGTCATCTAGGCAGTAACATTTAAAGACATAAACGCATTGCACATAAATGTGAATGATTTAAAAAACAGTAAAAAAATAATAAAACCAGTAGTCATCTGGGCAGTCCCCTAGCCTGTAAAACTGGTTTTATATAAACTTTCTCATTAATGCCTCTGCCCATGCTAGCTCTGATCCTTATAATCCATTCTAACTCTGCTGTCTCTGTTTTATTTCTGATGTCTCCCCTTCTTTCATTCTTGGGGATTATTTCCATCACCATGAACTTAAATATGTGTGTATGATCATGTGTAGCTACATGTTTGGCTAAGGCATTGGATTCAGCACCCCTGGATATATCATACATATGTTCTCTCATGCGTTCGTTTAACGTACAATTTGTTTTCCCTATGTAGAATGAATAGCTTCTACTACAGTAAGCCAGATAGACAAGGTCAGTGTATTGCAGTCCACTGTTAACTTAAATTCCCATACTTTACCAGTGTTGGGTTGAGTAAATTTACTACTGGTGTCTAAATGTCCACAGTAATTACATTTTCTACATGGGAAAGTACCCCTCCTACCACTATCAGTCCTGTCTATAAAAGCATCCCTTGGCCCACATAGTAGCCTTTTCAAAGATTTCTTATTCTTGTAAGTATAGCTTGGTCTATCTCCTACTATATCCCTCACTTTGTCATCTGTACATAATATATCCCAGTATTTCACAAAAATGTCCTGCAGTAACCTTATATTACTGGAATAAGTGATAGGTATGAGCATAAATTTCCTACCTTTATTTCCATCACTATTGTTGCCAGTAGTATCTGAGAAGTAGGGTCTACCTCTTTCCCCTCTATATTTAGGTATTTGGGACAGTATACCTGTAACTTCCTTCCCATTATAACCTCTATCCATGAACTTGTCTTTAAGATTCTCAAGTCCATCCTTAAACTTCTGATCATCTGCCACTAATCATGAGGTTCGTAGGCCTTGGCCTTTGAAAACATTCTTAAAGATGTGAGCTGGATGCATACTTTGCCTGTGGAGGTATGCGCTCCTATAGCAGTCTTTCCTGGGATCTGTGTGTCGAATCCCCTTACACTATCCCTTGTTATCCTTACATCTGTATGTTATAGAAATAAAAGTTTGGAGTTTCAAGGATTATAATGGGTGAAATGATATGACTACTGGTGTTAGAGCATTAAATAATAAAGAGCAAAGGCTTTTGTAGAGCATAGAATGTCAGAGAAGGTCTGTTTAGAGAAAGAAACAAGGCAGGGACAGCCTTTATTACCAGTTTATTTTATTAGAGGCACAGTGTTTGGTGCAAAGACTGAGGAGCTTATTAAGAGGGGCAAAAGGGGAAGACCAGATGCAGAGTATATATATATATATATATATGGGTTCCGTTCAGAAGCTCGAAATACTGAAATCTCAAATGTAAGTATTTTGAGCCCAAGAAGCCGAATCCATATAATAGCGAAAGTTTAGAAGCGTGAAATTTAAAACCTTGAATACTGGAGGTTTTGAATTTCGCGCTTTTAAAGTTCCACTATGGTCATGTATTCAGGTAAGTGTGTTATTTAAGGGGTTTGGGTAGGGGCTGTGGTGTATGTCAGTGTGTTTTGTTGCTGTGATCTGTGTGTGCGCAGAGAAAGTAGCTTGTGTGGTGGTGTTTTGTGTGTGTTTGTATGTAGTGCGACCTCGGAGTGAGAATATGTAAGTAGGGGGGTTGTGGGGGGTGCAGCCCCCCACATGGGGGGGTGCAGGGGGGCTTGCTTCCCCTGCTTTCATGTAGTAGAGTGATTGTGTGTGTTTGTGTGGTGGATGGTGTGTATGTGTGCTGTAAAACCGCGAAATTCAAAACTTCCTGTATTCGAGGTTTTGAATTTCACGGTTTTTAGTTTTCGTTGTTTTCTGGATTCCACTTCTTGGGCTCAAAATACTGAAATCTGAGATTTCAGTATTTCAAGCTTCTGAAGTGAATATATATATATATATATATATATATATATATATATATATATATATATATATATATATATTATTTTTTAGCAGATTACTACGATATTATTGGGGGCCATGTTTAAACAGAGACCTGAAATACTGAGGTTATTTTCAAGTTTAGGGAGGGAGTCAAAGCTGGCCTTCCACCTAACAAAATCAACAGATTAGGGATGAAATGGAGAAGAAGATGGCCGACTTTGGAATAAAGTGGGAAAAAATAAATATTTATGTTTATTGAACTTTTCATTATTGAAGAAAGTTATAGATAAGTTTTGAAAAGCCCTGAAGGAAAAAGTGGGACGGTTGTTGGAAGGTTTTATGGGGAAGTAACCACACCTAAGGAGTGGGTAAAATTAATATGGATTATGACACTTACTTATATGATATACTTGGGAAGACAGATTCAAATATGTTTACAGAGCAAGGTGGCTGGTGATATACCCTGGTTATTTGATAGCTTTATACAGACAGGAGACAGAAGTAGGATTAAGAAAAAGCAGATGAGGGAGAAGGAAAATAAAGAAGGTGGAGTAGAAACAGATTCTAGATGTTACTTGATGGATATCGATATGGAGAAAAATTCAGCGGGTTTGAAGATGGTAATCTAGCTTGGGTGTTGTTGGAATAAGGGAAGAGGAAAACAAGGAGCAATAGACTGTTTAGTAAGATGGAAGTTAGCACCAAGAGAATGATAAAGAAATATGTAGGGATGAAGGTGTATGTCTGGATGATGGAGGAAAGAAGGCTAGAGAGTTTGTGGGAAGGATAAATATCCATGGAAGTAGAATTCATGCTGGAGAGCTGAGAGCAGTTAAACATGCATATATGTTCAGGTAATACAAAGTTAGGAAAGAAGACTGCTTGTTTTATAGGAGGTTGATAACAAAATAGATGACCTTGCTCAATTTCATGTTGTTCATAGCCAATCCAAGGAAAATAAGAGACAAAGAAATTTAAGAGTGCCAAGACAGTGGTGAGAAAGGGGAGGATATCTTCATTTGCAAGCCTCCTGGTCCTTGAGAGGTAGGAAAGTTGATTTCATTGGCTAAGGGAGCAATATTTGAATATAAACATGCTGGAAAGATAATGTGATGTGGGTAGTAGGCAGGTGATGGTACAGATGTTATGGAGCATTGAAGCTTTGAGGGTGTATGTCCGGCATTCAGTTCACAGGTGATCTAACATGCAAGTGGGAGGTTGGAAAGAGGGATTGAGAAATTCTGCAACTAGAAATAGATATGTGAGTGAAGCTGAGGAATGAAAGGTTAATGGCAATCTGAGACATGTATTTCATGAGGTTTATAAGAATGATGAAGAAACAGGTCCAAAATCTGTGTTGTTGGTCTAGAAAGATAGGGGGATCTTTTGGAAATGGAAGAAAAAGTTGGCCTCAAACTTATCAGTGAGTATGAAAACTGATTCAAGCAACCTGGAAGAAATTGATGACTGGGGAATATAATACAAGAGTTGCTTCCAAGGGGATGGGAAAAGCATAGCAAGACAGTAGGGAATAGGCTGAAGATATCACATATGCAGATGGTGATCAGACAGTTCAAGTTTAATAATAGAAAATATGACCAGAGAGATAAAACATTGGGAAACAGACTGAAGACTAAACAAATGACAGATTCAGTGTTGACCACATGCAGGGAAGTCCATCAAAAGAAGCATGTGGTTAAAAATCTTAGACACTGGATAAAAAAGGGTCAGTGGCTATAACCAACCTAAACATTTTCAATTAATTTAATATGGTACACTGGAGAAGATTACTGAATAAACTGGGCAGTCTTTGAATGGGTCCTAGTTTAAGATGCACAGAAATGCAAGATCTAGACCAGAGGATACATAGAACAGTAATTAGTGCATAGAATGATATAGCAAATGGAATGCTCTCAACTGAAACAATAGTTATTAATGTATTTTGGAGAAAGTGGTACTGATCGCCAGTCTTTGTTAATGTCTTTTATAGATGATTTTACCAAAGGCCTGGAAGGTAAGGTTTGCTTTTTTTTTCCTGATGGCTCAAAATCAAGCAACAGTTTGATATGAAAGAAATAGAAGACAATATGAGAAATGATTAAGCAGGAATGATAGACTACCCTAAAACCTGACAGTTAAAAAACATGATGATGATGATAATAATAATAATAATAATAATAATAATAATAATAATAATAATACTATATCTGTAAAATTAAAAAACTAAGAAAGGTTAACATAAGTTAGGATGTAATAGGTGCTATAGAGATGAAAGGGTTATTACTTAGATATATCATATATTATAAGGATAAGGAAGCGATGTATTAGAAGTTGACAAGGAAGAGAGGTGTAATACAAGGAAATAGAGGAGGCGTCATCTTTATGGAAAACCAGCCACAAGATGCCAACCTGTGTAGATTTCACTGCTCTGGGGGTTTTGTTAGTATGATAATTTAGACAAGATACAAAACATTTAGAGGAAGGTATCTTAAGTGTGCATCTTCTGTATCAAGATCGTACAGAATGAGATTAAAAATATTAATAAAAGGAAGTTTTGTGTGTAATGGAGAAGCTGATGACTAAAGCTTCACACCTCTTGGGAATTCTTATAATCCATTTTACAACCAAGATTAAATAGAAATATAATCCATTTTACAACCAAGATTAAAAAAAAAAAAAAGATGTACAAGAACAGAATCATAGAAACTTGGGATGCTTGATGTGGCTGGGGTGAGGTATGAAGCAATCTTTTAATAGAAAGAGTAGTAGTAAAGGGTTTACAGTTCTTTCCATTATCTGACATTTTTAACTTTCAGCTTTTAGGTAGAAAATAAAGAGCTAAAGATAATGTGATAATATGGGAAATTAAGGTACTGGCATAAACGCACTTTTTCTCATTTTTTACATGGGGATGGGGTATCACGTAAACACTCCCCAAATTACTTAGAGCCAGTGTTCACACTACCAGGAATAGAAAATTAAGGGTCAGCATTTAATTCTTAAGGCGACATGGTTCCACAGTAATTGTAGTCCAGGAATTCTGAGACCTCACTAAGCATTCACTGACTCACTGCTTTCTGTTTTTTTTTATTATTTATAAATGTATTGTGTGTGTGTGTGTGTGTGTGTGTGTGTGTGTGTGTGTGTGTGTGTGTGTGTGTGTGTGTGTGTGTGTGTGTGTGTGTGTGGTGTGTGTGTGAGTGGGGGGTATCTCTCTGATCCTCTGTGTTTTATTTACTTGAAAGTTAATCAGTTTATTTCTACAGATGATAATATCTGATTTTTGTTTTTGTTTTGTTTCATTTATAGTAGTGGGAGAGATTGTATTTCTTACTTTTGTTCACGTTATTCAGAATTTTTATTTTTTTAAATCTCAACATTGAAAACTTTTGTAGTGTTGAATGTTATTAAAAAATATTATTAAAAAACAGAAGAACTTAGCCCATAGATGTTTCTATCCCTTTCAGACCATTATACATACCATGAAATCAAAGTTTAAGTACCCTTTCACCAAAACCTACTCATATTAAGCATTATAATTCATAATTAATAACTATTAAAATGAGGCATTCAAATCATCTTTTTGTAAAGAAAGTTATCTTTGAGACTCTTTGCCTTTAACTTGGGTTTTAAAGAAAACAGTCACAAAGTCAATAAATATTTGATATAATCTCTCATTTTACTCATGGTTGCAATTACCACAGGTTTTTGTTTTTATGCAATAAATCAATACAAAAATTGAAGAAGTATTGACCATTCTAATGTTTAATCTGGTTATACAAAGCATTTGACTCCTTTTTATTGATAATAGCAATGTGTTCTGTCATTCCCACAGCCAAGCCTCTGTCTTTTTTTTCGCTACAGAGGCATTTTTGTGCATTCTCAAATGCAAGCAATACCCATGTAATAATGCATAAACATATTGTGCACATATAAAGTTTTATTAGTCACCAGAAGGTTACATTCTGCTTGTTCCTAAGATTATTTTCATTGTTGGCATCATTCTGTAATATACTCTTTTCCTGTTTCACATTCTGTCAGTAAGTGATAAGAACAGGACTGTATGCTTTTTGCTTCTACTCTTTCTTCAGTACTTTTTTCAAACCAGAACCAATGGCTTCACTATACTATTTTCCTATTGCTTAAGTACAGCTTATAGCTGTTCAGGCACAGTTTTATCCATTTTTAACACATCTGGTCTATATTTTTTTATTTGCTTAGTAAACACATGTGTTCCAAAACATTCCTAGAAAAAAAGCAGAACTGGCCATCAGGCAAGTTACTAAATATCTGTAATGGATTTATACGTTCATAGGATCATCTATGTAGTTTGCACATAACCTTTTCTAAATATCCCACTTTCAGTTCTTTTATCTCTGTTACTATATTCACTACTTTTAGTATGGTTGATTGAGACTTTGATTTACATTTTCTAGTAATTGCTTTTTGTTAGTCTCCTGAATTAAACTTAGCAAGGCTTTACTATGTTTATGCAATTTTAATTCTGTATCACAGCTCAAAAAAATCATTTCCTTAGTTACATCACTTTCCTCACCCAGAACTTATAAAGAGTAGTCTGCAGGGAATTTTTTAAGTCTGCCAACTCATCGCACTCCCAAAAAATATTTTCCCAATTGTCTCTTTCTTCCCCATCATACTTCCAACACTTGTAATCCACCTGAGGACAAATTCTTTGGAGTCTGCTTGGGGTCTAAAAATACCTATGCAAATACTTCCTAGCAAAAATCCTAAAGTTTCTAGACTCTGTTGGATATTTGGGATTTGGGAGCCATACATATATTGTCCCACTGATTCTTTGTGAATTGCTTATGCAGTCTCACTTCCCAATCTTTTCTAAGCCCCTCTAACTGATTCCTATAGTGATCTAAGCCATGTTGGAACAATTTTAAATCAGATAAAGATGAAATAGCAACACTCAATTTACAGTCATCTACAAACTTAGTTAACCATAGGCCAGAAGTGCTGGTCTGACTGTCTGAGAAATATATGCCAAACAGGAGAGGGCCCATAACTGATCTCTGTGGTACACCACTGGTAAATATTTTACTTTCAGAAGTAGCATCTGTTACACTAAACACATAGGATCATAGGAACTTACTAAACTAATGGCTTAGGGCCCTTACATGCCTAGGCAATGTCTACCTTTATTTCCATGATTGGCACCAGTTGAGCCTGTGTCAGAGGGACACAGGTGGAACCCCCAGGGTGAATTTACGGTTACCCATCCAACTATCCAGATTGCGATTGAAAAGGGCCAGTGAGGTGCTCTGTCTGACATGCAGTGGGAGTCTGTTCCAAAGGTATGGTAACCTCTGGTAGACAAATCTGTCCCTCCAGCATGTTCTATTAATGTCACATACCAGGTTAAGGTCTTTACAGCGAGTAACCCATGAAGCCTTTTGACTTGTGGATATACAGCATTTTCAAAAGGGGAGGGTCAAAGATTGCCTTATATGCAAGGCATAGATCGCCTCTAAGTTGTCTGCATGAGACAGAGTAAAGTGACAGTGATTTCAGATGATCCATAGAGGACAGATGCTGTAGACCTTTAATTTCCTTTGTGAGGAACCTTTGTTGTCTCATCAATAGCTGCAGGCGCTTGGAAAGGTATATACCAAAAGGGAAGTTGTACTCAATTACTGGCCTAATGAGGGAAGAATACAGAGAGGTTATAACTTCTTTTTTTTCTGGATGCAATGCTCTTACATATGAGATGAGCAATATAGCATACCCTTCATACCACTGTGGAGAAATGGTGATTAAAGGTAAGGTTGCTGTCCACCTGTGTGGTCTCTCACCACTGACTGCATACTTAGGGTGTTGTTATTGATGTGGTAGTTAGTAGAATCATCAAACTTACCAAAAGGGATGATAATATATTTTTTGAATTGAGTTTAAGGCCATGACTATAGCACCTGTCATTTGTTTGTGTAAGACCTCTTGTAAGATGTTGTCTTCATTCGGAGATTCTATGACCACTTCCAGTTTGCAGTCATCAGCAAACTTTGTGAGTCACAGACCTTTAGTTTTAGCTTGTAGTTCAGAGAAATAAATTCCAAACAGCAGTGGTACCAGGACTGATCACTGTGGAACACCACTGGTTACAGGTCTGTTGTTGGAGGTGGATTCCCCTATTTTGACTATATGGGTTCTATCAGTGAGTCAGTTAGTGACCCATCTAATGATATAAGGGTTGATGCCTTTTTGGGTGAGTTTTTCAATGATTCCTGAGTGGGGGATAGTATCAAAAGCCTGAGCTACATCTAGGTAGACTGTATGCACAGATTTCCCCTCATCCAGGGCCTTTGTGACTGTCTCAAAGAAGTCCACCAGGTTTAACAGGCATGATCTCCCTTTGACAAATTCAGACTGACTAGGGTCGAGTGTTTGGAGATTACCTATATCTTTGTTGACGGTTCATGATGATTCACTCATTGGCCTTGCAGATAAGGCTAGTCAGGCTAATAGGTGTATAGATCCCAGGTCAGTGGGAGCATCACCTTTGTGCAAGGGGATAACAGTGGCCATTTTCCATTCAGCTGGGATGAAGTCAGTGCTTAGACTATGATTGAACAGAATACCCAGGGCTGTTGCTAATTCTTGTTTGAGCCCATGTAGGACACAACATGGGATGTTAGGTCCATTAGATACTATGTTTTTTGCCTTAGAGAGGGCATTTATGACCTGCTTTTTAGAGATACAAGGTAGAGGACAGGTAGTAGAGATGTCATGGGGTATGTGTGGTGGGGACAGGGGACTGAAGTTTTCACAGAGCCTGTCAGCTAACAGGTTAGCTATATCCACAGGCTCAGTATATTTGGTATCATTAACTACCAGTTCAGCACAAAATCTGGGCCTTTCCTTTTAAGTTATGGATGCAACTAAAGAACACCTTATGGTTGTCCTTAATTGAGGAAGCTAATTTGGATTCATAGCTTGCTTTGGAGGACTGCTTGTTTAAGCTGAGGAGGGAATGTTTCCATTTTAGGGCTTGCTCCCTCTTACTATTAGAAGCAATTTTTTCCTCTTATTGTAAAGCCTGTTAATGGCAGTTGTCCACCAGGCAGGTTTGCTCTTCCTTGAAGAGCTTGTTTTGGTCCTATCAGGTACAGTCAAATCAATGCAGTTATACAGGTGCTTCTATAAAGCACTGGTGTAGAACTCGGCATAGTTGCCAGTTCCATCTGAGGGGGAGGTGCAGTAAAGCTATTTATTCTATCCCATAAGAGGTTATAATCTGCTTTGGAGAAGTATTTTAATTTAGTTGCTGCTGGGGGGGGGGGGCAGGTGTGATAATTGCTTCAAATGAGACTGATTTGTACTCAGATCTCACTAGGGAAGACCTCACTGTGGGGTTACTACAGTGGTGCCCCATAGTGGCAAGGGCCAAATCCAGGATGGTGATACCCCTTGTGGGGGTGTCAACCAGCTGGTCCAGGACATTGGAATTAACAAATGTTTGAGCAAGTGAGTTAGAGCATGAGTAATTTACCCAGTGAATGGATGGATAGTTAAAGTTGCCCAAAACCATGGTGTTCAGGTGTATCTTGATAGACTCAAGTAGAACCAAATAGGTAGAGTGGGTATTCTGACTCATGGAGAGGGTCCTGTAGCTAGAAATGACTTGTATAGGTGTCCTACCAACAGTTAATCGCACCTGAAGTTTCTCCAGGGAATCATACTGTTTAACCAATCTGGAGGTGTATTTATCTTTAATGAATATTGATACACTGCCTCCTTTAGCTTTCATGCCTTCAGTTTGTGGTCTGAATGTGTGGAAGGAGGTCTAACCCAGTAATGGCTGTGGTGCTCTCCACAGCCTTGAACCAGGTCTCCATGACTGCACTAATGTCTATGTCTTCCAAGGTGAGGAAAGCTTCCAGTGAGAACAGTTTCATGTTAGGACTGCTACCATTTAGCAACATAACCTTGCGGTTGTTTTTAGATGGAGTTTTTACGTCAGGTATTTTGTCCTTGAGACACTGCCTACAAAAGGCACATGGGTTCTGTCAGACAGCCAGTTAGCTATCCATCACACAATATAAGGATTTATATTCAGATTTACAAGTCTGTCATTAATGTTTGCATGGGGAACATACATCTCAACTGTCCAGATTTTTGCAGACTGTCCAGATTTTTGCTCCATATTTGTAATCTGTTCTTCATAAAAGATTGTTTTTCTAGCAAATTATTTGCAAATCTTTGCTGGACTGAGGAGGCAAGCAAATAATGACATACATTTGAATCTCAGGCTTCATTCCCTTCAGAAAACTCATGCTAATGCAAAACATGTTATGCTATCAACTTTCTAAGTTTGTAAGAGCAATATTTAAATATTGTCCCTATTTGTGGGTCTTTGTTCCCCAATATTTCTGGCTTTGTCCAGCTTTCTTGCTCTAAAAGGTTGAGAGGTATGATGGGGAATACTGTCAAAGGCCTTAATCAGGTCTAGATTTACTGTATGCACTATCCACTGATTCAGCTACTTTTTTCAAAAAATTAAATTGATAATTAATGAGGGTCCAGTTCTGAGAGAGTTCCAATATCTAGGTCAATGAAGTCTGTGATAATGTGCCCTATTGCTTTACATATGCCGATAGTGACACTAATGGATCTATAGTTATCAGGGTCTGTGACTGGACCACACTTGTGTAACGGCATTCCAATAGCTTTTTGTTTTCCAGGCTTGAGGAATGTAAACAGTGGAGAGGTTTAGAATAAAGAGTTTAAGCAGGAATTCAGTTGGCCATATTTGGCACCGAATATCAGGCAACTTGGCAGGTTATCAGGGCCCATGGATGAAGCACTTTTCACTTTTGAAAGGGCTGAGGGAACTTGTTCCATAGTAATGAAATATTGGATATTGCCTCTTTGAGAAATAAACCCTTTAAGATTTAAGGGATACGATTAAGCAAAATGAGTAAACATCAGAAAAATAATCCTATTCATCTAAATCTGATAAGTTTACATGTTAATATACTATCTATTTTATGCCATAATTTATACTGTAGGAGTCCATTACATGCATGTGTATCCAAATATAAGGCCACCTCATTTCCCTTGATCTTTACATTATGTATTAAGAAATATAATGAGCATATATGTTTTAGCATGCTGTAGTCAAGTGCGGTCACTTGATGGATGTGAGGAGCAAAATGACGAGATGTTCTACGGGCTATGCACATTTACTTGTGCAATGAAGTGCCTCACAGCTGCAAAACAGACACTGTCAGCAGGCCACTGGAGTTAGAACAGCAAACTGACAGCTCAGTTCATCATAAACATGGAGAGGAAAGGAAGACATAGGAAAGCTAAAAATGGCACAAGAACAAACAAAGCACACATACCAAGGAAACCTGAAGAGAAGCTGGTGGAGGGAAGCGGGTTATTTTTTTCACGGATAAATGTCCATTTTCTAGTTTGTTTGGAGAATGTAAAGTCCAATGATAGTGAGAAGCATGTGTGAGAAGGAAGGAAACAATAGGAAAGGTAGTAGAGACAGAACAGCAAACACAAAATACAGGCAGTGGAGCTATAGATATAAAAGATGGGTAACAGTGGTGAGATGTAGACAAAGGAAGAAAATGTAGTGCTGGTGATACTGGAATACAAATAGGGTGTGTGGAGTGACACACAATGAAGAGGAACATCTGGAAGAAGGACAGAATGGGATACAGAGGGCCTGCTTTGACCCATCCAGAAGTCAACCCACCCAGAAGTCAGTTACCTTTGTGGCTGACAACCTGAACAGACCACATATGCAACACTTTTCAGGCACAAAAGGAAGTACTCAATTGTCCCATTGTAGGTGCCCAGCTCCTAGCCTACATGAACCATGATCAATCACTGTTCCAGCCCTGTTTCAGTGGTGACATTTTCTGGCTGTCAGGGAGATAGGTTTCTAACATGTATAATGCACCTAGATTTTGATCATTTTTTTTTAAGCTATGTATGTTACATGGTGGTCGAACTTTAGCTCATTCATTATGACACAAACTAATTTTCTGAGGTTTACTTGTTCTATCATTGTGTTTCTGGCAGAGATAATAGTGAACAGTGTTGCTTTGGCAGAGATGCATTTTGGGAGTTTAGAAGCAGTTGTGAATTATTTAGCCATGTTTCAATTTATAAGAAGCACTTACTAGACTTAACTCACTGTCTGGAGACCATGCATTTTCTCCTTTTGTAGTCCTTATTTAATGCAATCTTCTCTGATGCCATATTATAGAAAACAGACAATACATTTTGCACATGTCAACAGAAGCCAAGGCAGCAAAAGGCAACATTGTTGCTTTAGAAATTTTGCAATTATTCAATTTTGGGCATCTGCGCTTCATGATGTTGTTTTTCCTGTTTTCAGATGATCTGTTTAATTTTTCAAGGTTATAACTGATTCTATTTGATTATCTGGCCTTTAACAGCTCCTTGCATTTAAAAAAAACAGCTATGTCTCTGTGCATCAAATGGGTAACAATTAAACTTTCCTGACTACATCATAGACACTAGTAATAATGCACCCCACCCCATTGTTGTTCATTTCATCTGCAATTTAATTTTACAAAAACTGCTGAAAGAAGTGTAATATACATTTATTATAAATGTCCTTTTTGTTTCATGTGAATAGAATGTTCCTCTATGTAGAGCTGCTCAGAGCTGGTTCATATCTTTCACTGCATTGTAACACAACTCGTTTTGCATTAAAAAAGTACATCTCAGTAAACAGTACGTGCAAGCAATCTGATGTAATAAAACTCAATATGCCAGGGCAACACTGCTCTCATTAAAATGTTTGCTATTGTATTTAAACATTTTAAGCTTGTGCAAATGAATCATAACAGGGTAATTGGTCAGGTGAACTAATTTTCCTAACTTAATGAGTTCATACGTTAGGTAGAAATAATGAAACATGAGTACTAGTACACAGTAGATTAACAGAGAGATAAAAGAATATTAGTTTCATATTAAAAACAAGCAGACCTGCATTTTGTATACTCTGTGCAACTATCCTGGAGAGTTTAAATGCATAATGATGAATGACAGAAGGAAATAGATGCTCTGAGAAAATAGATATTCTTTAGCATTGTCTCTCAGATGCTTGTGTTCCTTTATGGGCTGCTGTTATTTTTACTGATGAATATAGATATCACTTTGTAGTTATGACTCTGTAGTCATGTATCGACTTTCTTTTCTCATTATTTAATTGATATAAATAGAAAGTAAACAATCTGATTTATGATTTTATAATACAGCACGTTGAACTCTAAGGGTTCACTAAAAATAACTCTTGGTATGTGTTAATTTTTTGATGCAGAGAGCAGGTCGGGTAATCAAAAGATAATTAATTAATGTACCACTTATTGCATTTGCTTTCATTTCTATTGTGGAAGAAAAATACTGAAACTGAAGATGTGAGCAGCACAGTACACAAATAAAGACTGAGGGAATAAAACACAGAACTGTAAGATGAAGCTCGTTAGTAAATCATAGCACATCTGAAGTATCTTACTTAAGTTGTGATATGGAAGTAAAACGGAGATACGTTCCACAAATGTCAGGATATATCGCATGTGTCAGTATAATAATTTATGCATCTGGACCTTTTTGCAGCTATTTAAATAGTGTCTTTGTAGTTAAGTTCCTATAGAGTTATAAGGATAAAAAATCATTTCACTAATGACTCCACCTCTAAAGCAATTTAACATGGCTAGCTACATTGACTAAATGGGATAAAGATTTACTGAGATGTTTCAGATAACCCATTAAGCATATGCCCAGGAGATAGAAATATCTGACCAGGGGAACTTAGAAATTGAGTGGTCAATGTCTTTTCATACCCCATGAGGATTAGACAGTGATTTGTTGATGGGCAGAATCATCATTTATTTGCTTCTGTTATAGCACTTAGCATTATGTAAAAAAATAAACCAGGGAAAGCATGCATGTACCCAATGTCTGCAAGCACTTGCAAAGTTTGAGCTGCATTTTGGAGATCTAGGCACAGAAACACAAAAGCCCTACTTCACAATAAATAAACACACTTCTGTCAGTATCCACCTCTCAACACTAAGGGCAATGAATGAGACAAGGGTTAACAATGGACTAATGAGACTTTATACCCTAAAAGGAATGCATGGAAAAGTTGGGTAGCCAACAGGGAGACTTGATAATAATGTGGGATAGAAGCCCCCACACATACACACATGCATTAAAATAGATAAAAATAAAGTACAGTGACATGATTTCAAGATGGCAGCCAATCTGTGAGGGTACCTTTTTAATTGTTATGATGCTTCACCTGATTTATTGGTTATTTTCACAATCCCCAGGATTCAATGCACTCTATGTAGGCTTCACACAGATCTTACATGAAGTTTACATGTTAGCACAATGGGGTGTGGTGACTGGCAGCGCACAATGCATATTAATGAGATATGGCATGCCTAAGCTAGGTTTCACAGCTGGCAACAGGGATACTAGCCAGGAAACAGTGTAAGTGACCACTGATATCAATTTCTTGTGAAGCAAAACACCTACAGTCTTCATATTTGCACAGAATGCCACAATGACCTCCAGGACTTCACAGATAGCTATGAATCTGTTAGTTCAACATATCTCCACAAAGGCCAACATAATGCAGGGACATAATTGGCATAGGTGTTGCATAGACATGTGGTAGAATGAAACTCAAGCATACCTGTCATTCCCTTTGAGTAATATATGGGGACAAAGGTATAACAATAGATAACAAACTCACTTATGAACCACACATCCTGAATGCAATAAAGAAAACTCATTTCAAACTAGGCAAACTATATCACCACAAGGTCTACATGGATAAATATACCAAAATAAAATTAGTTAATACCCTACTCATCCTTTCCCTTCTATATAGTAGTGCCATTTTTACCAATCTTCACACAACCCTTAGTAATAAACTACAATCCGGCTAAATTAAAATAGCCAAATTCACCTCCGAAAAACCACACCACTCCCATCACTGCCAAGCACTCACTGAATTTTCACACCATGTAAAATAAACCCAAATAACCTTAACCCACAAACTAATCAGTAAACCTAAAGAATACTTAGCCCTCAACTCAATCCTACAAACTCACACCCCTACAAGAACCTTAAGATCTTCCTGTAAACTCTTGCTAACAGTAACAAAACCCAACAAAAGAGCTGGACAATGTCTGTTCTCCCACAAAATTGCCAAACTATGGAATAACCTGCCATCTGAAATAACCCAAACTGACCACCCAAAAACCTTTAAAGTAGCTCTAAAAACACATCGTCTAAACAATCCATCCTGCACCTGCCTCAGAAGCAAACCTCCTTAAAAAGTACATCTCACCAAATACTGGGTTTTCAAATCTTTGTAAAACCAAGTCTTCACAACAATTACTGGAAACCCTACTATACAGTATATTATACTCTTAACATAGAAAGTACTGTTTCAAAGCCCATGCTTTTCTAGGAAGAATAAAATAAATTCCTGCGAATTGCATTTTGAATTATGTTTTTCTCTTAAGTCTTGTGCAGAATAATGTAAATCCTGTAAATTGTTTTTTTGACATATGTTTTCTTCTGTGTCTTTAACATGTAATACTTTTAAGCTTATGTTAAACGTTGTTGTCACTGTAATGCTTTGTGGAGCTTTTCTCCCCGGGTCTCCACTGAAAATGAGTTTCAGACCCAGTGGACTTTCCCGGTCAACACATAATAATAAATAAATAAATAAAATAAAATAATGGGGGACAACGGCCAAAAAAATAGGGGCAGATATTTAATATTGCAATTCCAAATTTAGAAAGTTGATAGAATAACAAGTTGTAAATTAGCATGAACAGAACAAAAAAACAAAAGAAAAACTAAACAAAAAAAGCAACTCCCAAGTACAGCTAGTGCAGTGGCCCAAAAAGTGATAAATCAGACAAAACAAAGAGCCAGAACAAATCCTATATATAAAATAGTGTATTAAAAAATGCACATACACATTGCAGAAAATCAGACCAATTTCGGCTTTTCAGCCTTCCTCAGTGAACAAAAAATAATAATAAATGCTATTTCCCTCCAGCAGTATGATACATATATATATATATATATATATATATATATATATATATATATATATATATAAAACAACATACATTAATTAATCAATATTCACTTAATGCATCCATTAAAAAGGTTATTTAGAAATATTCATTAAGGCCGGGTAGAAAAAGACCACCTAGCTTAACAATCCACTTTTTTTCTTTTAAATTGAGTATATCATGTAAATCTGTTTTGTCTGTTGATTTATTCAAAATACAATCAATAATAGTGAGTCTAACGATCCCAGTCTTGTGTTGACAAATATGTTTATATAATGCACTGGATTGTTTGTGACTCCTAATATCACTCATATGCTCACTAATTCTTATCCTAAGAGGCCTAGATGTCTGCTCCACATAAAAAGCTTGGCATGAACAACAGGCCAAATAAATCACCCAGTCGGTGCTACAATTACCAAAAAAAGAAAGATTATATACTGTTGGAGTGTTCTTACTGGTAAAACTTGTCGTTTTAGATACCCTTGAGCAATGTGAGCAATGTCCACATGGACTGCATCCAACCAACTTTTCACCAGTGATGGTTCCTTGACCCAAGACTTTATCCTTACCTCTTGTAGTGACTGAATAGTGATCCCAAGGATCGACCCTTATGGAAGGAAAATAATTTTCTCCTAAAAAATCCACAAGGGAACCCTCTCCCAGCAAAATATTCCAATGACTGGAAATAATATTCATAAAATATTTTGTATTTTTGCCATAGGTAGTTACCAACCTAATTTGTTCCCTGTTGTCAGTATACTGTTGTTTATATTGTAATAAATCAGATCTCTCCTAAAGATGAGCAAACTGGCTAGCCCTACAAATGTCACCAACCCTGTAACCCCTATCCTTAAATCTAGCAGAAAGATCATGTTTAAAATGATAATAAGTGGAGGTTCTGGAGCAAATTCTCTTCACCATGAGAAATTGAGACTTGGGGATGTTCCTGATGACATGTTGGGGGTGGAAGCTGGAGGCATGTAATAAAGTGTTATACTAAGGGGATTTGTGGAATACCTCAGTCTCCAGTGTATCTGAAGGAGTACGTTTCACCAAAACATTCAAAAATGTTATCTCATATTTGAACCATGTAACCTTAAATTCAATGTTTCACTTGTTTTGGTTCAAATATTCCACAAATTCCTCCAAATATCCTACATCAGCTCTCCACACTAGCCAACAGTCATCAAGATAATGCCTCCAAATATCAATCTCATCAAGGTAAATGTTATGGCACCTGTTATAAATAGGTTCCTCCTCTAAATATGCCATAAACAGGTTGGCATAAATGGGGGCAAATGATGCCCCCATAGCCGTGCCCCGAACCTGCCACACACATTGCTGCTGAAAATAGAACGCATTTTTGTCAAGAACGTGTTCAGCTAAACAGACCAGGAAAGTATTAAAACCTGGTCTGTATAGTTCCACTCTGTTCAGCCAATATTCAAGCGCAATAAAACCTGCCTAGTGGGGAATGTTGGTATACAGGGAGGTGACATCAAGGGTACATAGTAACCAGTCTGACTCCAATTGTAGATCTGATATAATACCCAAAAACAGGGTTGTATCCTGAATATGAGCCAGTATATGTGTCAACAACGGCTTTAAATATTCAGTAAGAAATTCAGAGAGGGGTTCAGTAAGTGAACTCCTCCTAGAAACTATAGGTCTACCTGGAGGGTTGTTGGGGTCCTTGTGGATTTTTTGCAATAAATCAAGATATTGCTATTTGGGATGGTCCACTTTAAGATGGTATCCAACATCCTTAGAAATGATCCCTTCCTCAACTGTCTTATCCAAATGTTATTGATTTCCACCTTGAATTTATCTGTGGGGTCTAAGTACATAAGCATATAATACATATGATCAAGCAATTGGTTAAGTGCTTCCTGATGATATTTGGTCCAGTCTTGGACCACAACTGGTCCTCCTTTGTCTCCCGGTAAAATTACAATATTTTTGTTAGATTTGAGTTCATCAATAAATTGCCTTTCTGCCCTAGTGATATTATCTCTCATCACATGATCTTTGCCAAGATGAATATGTAAATCCTTTAGCACCTTACTCTGAAAAACAGAAACCACCGAAGACATAGGTGGTTAAAAGGTGGAGTCACGAAACCGAAATGGCCTGACATCCTCTTTATTATGACCACCTTGAAAAAACAAACGTAAATTAAGTAAACGACAAAAGTCAATCACATCTTGTGCAAAGTTTTGTTCAGGCACAATAAAACTGGGCACAAAACTCAAACCTTTATTAGGAATATTTATTTGTAAATCTGACAGCACCAATGAGGATATGTTGTGTACATTGTTACTGCAGCTTATCTCTGAGCTATCATCTTCAAGATGCCTTCTAAATCTGGATTGACCTTTGTGCTTCCTCCCCCCTCTTCTGGACCAAAATCTAAAGGGTGGCCCAGATTATTTACAGAATTCTTCCTCTTAGAGATCGATGACCTATCCGCATGGCTATCTTCACCCTCGGTATTAGATGATGTATCCTCACCTGACGTAACTGAGTCTCTATTTCCGTTTTTAAGAATAGATTTTGATCTTTCAGATTTGGGATAATCAAATTTCAAATTTCAAATCATTCAAAGGCCCAGACCATTGTAAACTGATCCAAACAGAAAATAGAAATAGTCACTATAAATCAAGGTTGCATAGATATAAATATAAAAAGTTATAATGTCACCAGTCAATTGTGAACAGTCCCGTGGCCTTGAAGATGTTCAAGAAGTTTGACGTAACACAATGGAACTTACTATATCAAGTAACAATAATAGCGTTCACACACCTCACAAAAATGCAAGCTATACCAGTAGATGGTCATCAACACAAAACAGTTCCTGATGGTTCATAAACACAGAGCATGTAGGGGAGCCTGTGAGCAGTGGATACACGTTATCTAAATACGAACTAACGTTATCCAACTACGAACTCTCCATGCTTAACAGATAGTCAATTCATGCTCCACCAACTCAATTCACAGTAGAAACAGAAGTTGTAACTAAATCCAAAAGAAAAAATAGAAGATGCAAATTAAGATCCACGTATCCATAAAGGACCCAAAGAAATTTTTTTCAACATCAGCTGGAGGGGAAGACAGCCAATCAGGATAAATGCCAATAGCGAGTTTGGGTAGATGCAACAAACTGAACAAAAAAAACAACTCACAAGTACGGCTAGTGTATCGGTCGAAAAAGTGATAAATCAGACAAAACAAAGAGCCAGCACAAATCCTGTATTAAGAATAGTGTATTAAAAACTACACAAACACATTGCAGAAAATCAGGCCGGTTTTTGGCTTTTCAGCCTTCCTCAGTGAACAAAAATAATAATAAATGCCATTTCCCCACCAGCAGTATGAGATATATATATATATATATATATATATATATATATATATATATATATATATATATATATAAAACAACATTAATTAACCAATATTCACTTAATGCATCAATTAAAAAGATTATTTCCTTGGTTAATTAATGTTGTAAAATAGCAAAACCTTCCCTGTTATACTTCAGGTCTAAATCAGCTAAGCAAGGATCTTTTAGAATTGAAAACAATCTAAAGGACAAGAAAATGAAGAGATTTAATAGGTACATAGAGGATTTTGACAGGGGGAGACCCTTTGAAATTCGTGTGACCCCAAATCAGAAATTTGGTTATCCCAAATCTTGAAGATCAAAATCTATTCTTAAAAAAGAAGTAGAAACTTAGTTATATCAGGTGAGGATACTTAATCTAATATCAAGGGTGAAGATAGCCATGCGGATAGGTCATCGATCTCTAAAAGGAAGAATTCTGTAAATAATCTGGGCCACCCTTTAGCTTTAGGTCCAGAAGAGGGGGGAGAAAGCACAAAGATCGCTCCGGATTTAGAGGGCATTTTGAAGATGATAGTTCAGAGATAAGTTGCAGTAACAATGTACACAACATATCCTCATTAGTGCTGTCGGATTTACAAATAAAAATTCTTAATAAAAGTTTGAGTTTTGTGCCCAGTTTTTTTGTACCTGGACAAAACTTTGCACAAGATGCGATTGACTTTTGTTGTTTACTTAATTTACATTTGTTTTTTTCAGGGTGGTCATAATAACGAAGATGCCAGGCCATTTTGGTTTTATGACTTCACCTTTACACCACCTGTGTCTTTGGTGGTTTCTGTTTTTCAGAGTAGGGTGCTAAAGGATTTACATATGTATCTTGGCAAAGATCATGTGATGACAGATGATATCACTAGGGCAGAAAGGCAATGTATTGTTGAACTCAAATCTAACAAAAATATTGCAATTTTAATGGCAGACAAAGGAGGAGTAGTTGTGGTCCAAGATTGGACCAAATATCATCAGGAAGCACTTAACCAATTGCTTGGCCATAGCTATTATATGCTTATGCACCTAGGCCCCACACATAAATTCCAGGTGGAAATCAACAACTTTTTGGATAAGGCAGTTGAGGAAGGGATAATTTCTAAGGATATGGGATACCATCTTAAAGTGGAACATCCCAAACAGCAATATCTTTATTTATTGCCAAAAATCCACAAGAACCCCGACAACCCTCTAGGTAGACCTATAGTTTCTGGGAAGAGCTCACTTACTGAACCCCTCTCTGAATTTCTTACTGAATATTTAAAGTCATTGTTATCATATATATACGGGCTCATATTCAGGATACAACCCAGTTTTGGGGTATTATATCAGATCTACAATTGGAGTCAGACTGGTTACTATTTACCCTTGATGTCACCTCCCTGTATACCCACATTCCCCACTGGGAGGGTTTGATTGTGCTCAAATATTGGCTGAACAGAGTGGAACTATACAGACCAGGTTTTAATACTTTCCTGGTCTGTTTAACTGAACATGTTCTTGATAAAAACGTGTTCTATTTTCAGCAGCAATGTGTGTAGCAGGTTCGGGGCATGGCTATGGGGGCATCTTTTGCCTCCATTTATGCCCACTTGTTTATGGCATATTTAGAGGTGGAACTTATTTATAACAGGTGCCATAACATTTACCTTGATAAAATTAACATTTGGAGGCGTTATCTTGATTTCTGTTGGCTAGTTTGGAGAGCTGATGTAGGATATCTGGAGGAATCTATGGAATATTTGAACCAAAACAAGTGGGGCATTGAATTTAAGGTTACATGGTACAAATATGAGATAACATTTTTGGATGTTTTGATGAAACATACTCCTTCAGATACATTGGAGACTGAGATATTCCGCAAATTCCCTCAGTATAACAACTTATTACATGCCTCCAGCTTCCACTCCCAACGTGTCATTAGGAACATCCCCAAGTCTTAGTTTCTCAGGGTGAAGAGAATTTGCACCAGAGCCTCCACTTATGATCATTTTAAACATGGTCTTTCCACCAGATTTAAGGATAGGGGTTACAGGGTTGGTGACATTTGTAGGGCTAGCCAGTTTGCTCATCTTCAGGAGAGATCTGATTTATTACAATATAAACAACAGTATACTGACAACAGGGATCAAATTAGGTTGGTAACTACCTATGGCAAAAATACAGAATATTTTATGAATATTATTTCCAGACATTGGAATATTTTGCAGGGTGAGGGTTCCCTTGTGGACTTTTAAGGAGAAAATTGTTCATTTTCCTCCCATAAGGGTCGATTCTTGGAATCACTATTCATTCACTACAAAAGATGGCAAGGTCAGGATAAAGTCTTGGGTCAGCGAATCATCACTGGTGAAAAGTTGGTTGGATGCAGTACATGTGGCCATTGCTCACAATGCACAAGGGTATCTAAAACTACAAGTTTTACCAGTAAGAACACTCCGACAGTATATGATCTTTCTTTTTTTGGTAATTGTAGCACCAATTGGGTGATTTATTTTGCCTGTTGTTCATGCCAAGTTTTTTTATGTGGGGCAGACATCTAGGCCTCGTAGGATAAAAATTATTGAGCATATGAGTGATATTAGGAACCACAAACAATCCAGTGCATTATATCGGTTCATAAGTTCATAGGTTGGTACTAGGCTATCGGCCTTAGGGCCTATACAAGCCTAGCCATAACAATTCCCTGGCTATTTCTTTCCATACTATTTACTTCCCTGGACCCCTGTCTAGTAGGGTGACTGACATGATCTCCCGGGGGGAATTTCCTTTCTCCTATCCAATCAAGGTTCCTTTTGAAGAGGGCCAAAGAGGTGATCTGCTTGACATGTATGGGCAGTCTATTCCAGAGTCTGGGGAGTCTCTGGATCAAGAACCTAACCCTCCAGCATGTTGTGCAGCAACAGGAAAATGTACCTCACTTCATGCTCACACAGGCCTACAGAGTATCATGGAAAATATCTACATCCATCCAATGTCTTGCACAACTATACAGCTTTTAGGGAATTATGAAAATTCAGCCAAGCAAGCACAACAATCCCATGAAAATTTAAAATGTTACTAATAACAGGCAAAAGGATGGTGGTTAAAAATGAAACAGGTCAGAAGACTTTCCTGAACCACTTAAAATGAATGAAGATTACTGAACAGGCTTCTGGGCACTCTCACAGCTCTCATCTGGTGTGAAAGCAGAGGAGGCATAAACTGATGGACTAAGGCTGTCTATGGCTGTCTCTTGAAGAAAACAGGTAAACTGCCTCTGCCTTGCAAGACCTGTGATATTTATGTCACAAACTGAATTTAATAAGCCAACTTGAATTTGATCATGTGGAGTCTGATCAATAATACAGATGTGATACAACCATCCACTATGTTAAAACAGCACATGAAAAATGCATACCAGTCACAAGCTTGGAATGGAACCTGTGTACTGTCTATAGTTCAGGTTGGACTCTATCTTAAAATTTGATCAAGATTCTTGTTAAAATGGATTCTAGAACTGCCCTATTAAATTAGCTAAGAAAGGCAGAAGGCAGACACTTTTTCAGTAATGAGGATTCTCAGAGCCTTGTACATGAGAATAAGTGCTGCAGGCTCAAGAGATAGTACACAATAAAAGCCTGGGACCTACAGAAACTAATCATCCAAGCAAAGAAAGATCAGGATTTCCCCATATCTCAGGTTGTACACTGAACAAAGGCGGCTGGTAAAGGCATCAAAAGATAACCACTTGAAGAGAAGCACTGTAAAGTGCAAAAACAGTTCCTTAACCTTGAATTTGTAGTGGCATCTTCTGATATAAATGCTTCAGTAAACAACTTGCGTCTCTGAATGCATCCAATTCTCAGGAAGCAGGGGAAAAAACTTGGAGAGTAAAAGACAGAAGTATTAGCCCCTCTCAGGTTTTCCATGAAAAAGTGATACCATTACTCTCAGTGACGGTAACTTAGTAAACAAAGCGTGACTGCTAGACCCAGACTGTGGCAATCTTGCATTTGATTCCGCCTGCCTCCATTTACCTACTGTGAAACTCTAGGCGAGTCACCTAAAAAGAGTTATGTACTTACCATAACTTGGAATCTGTGCTATCCACTGTCCTTATTCACGATGGATGGGTCTTGGATCCGACCTTAGATCCGAGTCGGCAATGTAAGTGACAGCTCCTGAGCCCAAGCTCCTCCCCTCACAAGATCCCTTGCTACCCATGATCCTCAGATTGAGTTTGCTAGATAGTAGAAGGACAGTGAAACTGTCCACAATAAGGAACAGGAAAACCAACACACTATAACTCCATGAATCCCCGGTCACCAGAAGGAGGTTGGGAACATGATGAATAATGACACTGGATAGCATAGACTCCAAGTTATGGTAAGTACATAACTCTTTATCTGATATTATCTGTGTCATTATTGATCATAGATGGGTCAGAATCCCCAGCTACCCACAATCCTGGGAGGTGATGGAAGGAAATAGGCAGGAAGGCATAGAAGAACCAAATGAAGCTCTACCCCTGGACACCAAGTCAAGCTTGTAATGTGTTACAAAGGTATGGGGATTTGACAAAGTAGCAGCAGCAGAAATGTCATCCAGGCACGTCCTTGCCAAGAAAGCCAAAGAGGTGGCCACAGACCTAGTAGAATGGGCTTTAATCAGCCTGGGAAGATCAACATGATTGCTTTCATAAATGTGAGCTATGCAACATGCGATCCAATGAGAAATGGAAACCTTGGAAATGGCCTGACCTTTACTGGCCTGAGAGAATGCCATGAAAAGTTGATCTGACTTTTGAAAAATCTCAGTTCTCTTCAAATAGAAACAGAGCTGCCTATGAACAACCAGATAATGCAGTGTGTACTCTCCTTTGTTTGAAAAATTGGGAAAATGATGGTAATTGAATTGACAGATTAAGATTAGCCTCTGAGGCTACTTTAGGAATGATGGAAGGACTGGCTATGAGAGATACCCTGTCCTTATGAAAAACCATGAAAGGGGCTTTGATGCAAAGAGCCTGCCATTTGGAAACCCTCTTAGCCAAGGTAATAGCCACCAAAAATGCCATTTTCCAAGACAGATACTTAATGTCACACTTAGCCGCAGGCTCAAAAGGAGGTTGTGTCAGGGACTGCAGTACCAAGGTAATATCCCAAGGAGGAGATGGATCTTTGAAAGGAGGCCTGAGGAAAAAAATCCCTTAAGAAAGGCCTTGCACAGCCTATAAGAAAACATGGGGCTTTCACTTAAGTGAAAGTTGGATTTAGTCATTAACTGAAGTTTAATCATCGAGAAGCTAGGCCCTTGTTGAAACAGAGAGGAAAGGAACAACAAAATGTCAAAAGTAGAAGCTGACAATGGGTCTATGTTATGCTGATGAGCCCACAAAGAAAATCTCTTCCATTTGCTGGCAAAAACCTTTTTGGTAGAAGGCTTTTGGGATGCTAAGATAATGTCCTTCACTGGAGTAGGCAAATTAAGCTGGCTGATAATCACTGAAACTGGAGGTACCAGGCTGTCAGCTAAAGGGATTGAAGGTTGGGAAGAGGATGCCCCCAGGGATGGGAAATGAGATCCTAGACTGGATCTAATATCCAAGGTGGATATCTCAGATGAAACCAAAGGAGGGAAAAATCACGCTTGACGAGGCCAGAAGGGGGCAATGAAGATAAGATGAGACTTCAGGCAACGTGCTTTCTGTAAGACTTTGGAATGAGAGGAGTTGGAGGGTAGGCCTACAGAAGGCCTGGCAGTTAATAATAGACCAACACAAGACTGGGATCTTTAGATTCACCATTATTGACTGTATTTTGAATAAATCAACAGACAAAGCAGGTTTACATGAAATACTCAATTTAAAAGAAAATAAGTGGATTGATAAGCTAGGGAGGCTTTTTCCACCTGGCTTTAATGAATATTTCTAAATAATCTTTTTAATTGATGCATTAAGTAAATATTGGTTAATTAATGTTGTTTTATATATATATATATATATATATATATATATATATATATATATATATATATATATATATATATATATATATATATATATATATATATATCATACTGCTGGAGGGAAATAGCATTTATTATTATTTTTTGTTCACTGAGGAAGGCTGAAAAGCCAAAACTGGTCTGATTTTCTGCAATGTGTATGTGTATTTTTTAATACACTGTGCTAAATATAGGATTTGTGCTGGCTCTTTGTTTTGTCTGAATTAGCATGAACTGACTGACCATCATGATGTTTGAAACTCAAATGTCAGTCATCAGTTTCTGACTTCATTCTGCAATGGCATGCCAAAGATTTGCCAGAAAACAAAAATGTAATGTGGAAAAGATCACAAATATGATACAAAATCTGGGCATTTTGCAAAAATCAGGACAGGTGAGATGTATGCATTCAAATGTATGCAATATTGAGTCACATCAGTGCAGAAATCATCCCAGTGATATGGCAGAAAGCCATACATTTGAAAAGGAAAACATCTGGACATCCTGAGAATATCCAGACAGTTGTGAGGTATGAATGTAAAGTGTATGGTCCAAACACAGTACAAGACAGTGTACCCACAGTGTAGAGTAGTGTGATATCACATTCCTGGCTTTCTGTATTGAAGCTTTGTAAACGATCTCTAATGGAACATTAACTGCCATGTAAAATTAACACTCAGGGGACATTGTATATATTGAACAGGGATACACAGATGAATCACATGAATGAACACAGGGAAAGAAGACAGGTGGAGCTCCATCATGTGCAGCAGATGAGGATATGTCAATGAAAGATGTTTGTAGCAGCAACACCAAACACATATCTATATGGTACAGTATGGACTGTACATTAAAAATGTGTTGTCTGTGACTGTCACAGAAGGTGACATAATAAAGGGGAGGATGTCTGTGTGAGATAAGTATCCTTATATGAATACTGCAGAGGACATCTATCAAGGTTGTTACATACAACTGTGGTAGGGCACATACTGTGAAGCTGTGCAAACTGATATGCCTGAATATGAGTGTATTCTCAGCAGAGGTCTCCAGTAAGGTGGCCACTAATCCCATGGCTCTGATATAACATATGTGATGTAGAGTGATAAGAGATGAGTCTACACATACACACTTGAACAAATATTACGATACATCCACACTCTATGAGGGTAACCATGCGCACTGTCCTGATACTGTAACATCTGCTGGAGGTGCTAGGAGGCACACTGCTATACCTGTATGTGACAGTTTGTTCAATACAGGCTAGTTGCCTTGTGTGCATGGCATATATATATATATATATATATATATATATATATATATATATATATATATATATATATATATATATATATGGCACAATCCACACTGTCATAGAAAGATACATGCCATTAATGTTGTCAAACACCTATGTATGTAGTGTGTGCATAAACAGAACAGGTAGCACAAATGCATCTGGTGTAACAATTTGATTGGTGTTCTGCACCATCAGACAGTCATGTATATTCCACAGAAAGAATAACTAGGTATGGCCAATAAGCCGTGTGACAGTGCACTGTGACAAAGGAGGTACACTTCAGTTACACATCACTGGAAGATGTGTAGGAAAGTACTTGAAGGGTACATTGTACTCAATTAGTGGTGTGATGAAGGCTGGGAACCATGAAGTTATTATGACCTCTTATGTGCATGTCCTTCATATACCCAGTAGTTGTTACATTCAAGGGAGTAACCAGCACTGTGACCACATGCTGGTGAATGTACCACGTATCCTCTACCTCAGGACACAGGTCACATACCTATTGGTCTGATTATAGGGTGTGATATGCACATTATACTTAGGTGGTGTGCCTGTTTCCTGATTCAACAAATCCCTCCATGTTTCTTGTCAATCCAGGTGTTGTCATGGCAGTGGCAGCAGTTTTTTTGTATGTGTTGATACTGTATGTATTATAGTAATATCACAGTTGGAGTCAATGATTGCCTACAAGCTGTGGTCCTTCAGGCAGCTGTTGGGACATATCATGTGTCTATTGTCTGTGATGTCCATCACTTAACTAATGGACAGGAAAGGGCATAGCATAGACCTGATCGCTATACCTGAGATACATGTCATGTGAAACACAAATAATCCCGACTTAAAAAAAATACCAAACTATTAAACAAAAACAAAGCTTTCAGGTAACAACCCTTCCTTGGTGTTAATACATTCCATAAAGCAACATCCCAATTTAAGGAGGTATGGATCAAACATATGATAACAGCCAGCCAATTGTAAACCTTTGTCAGTTATCATGAACTAATTTAAAATAACACATCCAAAAAATATCTATCTATATATATATATATATATATATATATATATATATATATATATATATATATATATTTATATAAAATACATATAAAAGTGAACATAAATTATTGATACTGCATTTGTTTCCTAGACAGAACAAGTTTAATGCTGACAGCACTATTCAAGCCAGGTTTTAAATTAGCTCTTAGGCTAATTATCCAACTATATTCAATGTTCTCTAAAGTATTGTTCATATCCGATATGCTTATATACATTACGTATAGCTCTAAATTTAAATTTATGACTGTGGTCAGTATCCAAAATATGCTTCACAAGGCATTAGTTTGAATGTTCCTACATATATCTGACTTGTGCTCAGTGATACATTCTCTTAACTTATGACTGCACTTCCAAATATAAAAACAAGGACACTTGACACAAGTTGCCAAATATACAGTATCTGTATTGCTACATGTGGCATAACAGTGAAAGGTATACGTTCTTGTGCTATGTATATCATAATTAGCCAGGGTATGTCATTGACAAAGGGACAATGAGTCATTGTATGCTTTAAGGTTCAGTCCATGAGTTTGGTACCAATCATTAGTCTGTGTCAGCCCCTTCTATAATATGTTATCATTAGTGGGGGACTCTATATGAGTGCGTTCAGTTAACAGTCATCTGCAAACTTGGCAAACCACCGAACATCTACAGTTGCCTGTGTTTCAGAGAAGTATTTTCCAAACAGTTAAAGGCCCAGCACAGATCCTTGTGGTATCCCACTGATGAGTGGTCTAGTGGTAGTGGTGCAGTCACCAGCTTTGAGAGTGTATATTATGTTGTTGAGCCAGCTGGCTATCCATCTAGCACTGTACGGAATAATTCCTACATGGGAGATCTTCACTATGGCATGAATGGTGTATAGTGTCAAAGGCCTTGGATAACTCAACAAAGGTGTTATGTCCTGTTATCCCTCATACAGGTCTTTTGGGTCAGTATCCAAGAAGACCACAAGGGTCAATAAGCAAGATCTACCCTTGACAAAACCAAAATGGGTAGGGTCAACTGTGTTGAAGGTGACCTAAGTCCCTGTGGATATGGTCCATGGTGATTTGTACACTAGCCTTGAAGATAAGGCTTTTTAGACATATGGGCCAATAATTGTTGTAGTTCAGCATGTTATCAGATTGATGTGCATAGCATAGCACACAACATTTGATATTACATTTTGTAGTGTGGCTGATATATGTGTAGAAAAAGTACTGAGACACCATGGTTGCAGTACTTGGAAGGATGCAAACACATGGATATATTGTAAATATATGACATACTGTTAGATGGGGCCCTCAGTTTGTAATGTTTCCACATGTAATTTCATGTCGTACACAGGAAATGCACAGTAAGCAGCAGTAATACAGCATAATATGCACACTTCCATACTGTGGCGAGGAGCAAGTTTGTGAGATGGTTAACAAAGTACATAAGCATGCAAGATACAAATGTTTGCTTGTAGCTAAGCAGTGCATAAATATGAGCTGCATTGCTAAAGCCTGACAGTTAGTATTGAGTCTATGAAATACGCCTGCTGCTTAAATGAATATGTGGCAGCAAGTGTTAATTCACTAATACACTCCTTTTTAGGTCAGATGGTAATGGGTTTGAATACAGGTGTATCTAATACTTTAAATACTTTTCATTACAGAGTGATATGCAATAACATGAATTGTTTATATGAGATGTGTTGCTGTGTGTTGGAGTAGTGCAGAGGGGTTAAGCGGCACTGCATGGAGGTAACCGCAGCATCTTGCCACTGCTCACCATCACTGCACATCAGTGCGTGATGCCCACCTCCTCGCAAACATGAAGCCTAAAAAGTGAAGGGATCAATTGCTCTTTCTGATACTTATGTGTGTTGTGTGTCATTCTATTTTTTTACCAGATTAAAGGTGTGAAAATGGGGTACATAAGAAAGAGATGAAATGGGGAGCAAGCAGGGAGAAGAACAAAGTCTGACAGTTCGTACTGAGTCTCTGGAATACATCTGCTGCTTATTTGACTCTGTGACAGCACATATTAATATACAGTCCTTTTTTGGCCCAGATGGTACTGGGTTCGAATACAGCTGTATGCATGTATGCAATGTATACTGCTCTTTGCTGCATGATGTTCACAGTCACACAATGATGCATTAAAGATAAGAAATAGGGAGCATAGGGCATTGGTGAAATAGGGAGCAAGTAGGGGGAGAACAAAGGGAAAGCAGGGCAGGAATGTGCAGGAGTGTAGTAGGAAAGGACCATAGCTATCCATTTCTTTAACAGTATAAAGTAAACATATGTGCAAAATATTAATTGAATTTGGACTGTCACCTCTAGAAAGAGTGGTGACCACAACACAATCATGTTGTATAGCCAACTGGACCAAATCAAGTGTGTCAAGAAGACAAGTGTTTGAAATAGAGAGCTATGTATGGGACATTTTTTTTGTAGGACAAGTGCCCATTTTTTGAGAGAGAGAGAGGAATTTTGGTGAAGGGAAGTAGGTATGTCTCGTTCCAGTAAGTTGGGTAGGTGAGGAAGCAATTTCAGACAGACAAGACAAACAAAACAAGAGACAGGGATGGTGAAGGACATGAAAGTTTGGGAGACATAATGATTGCAGTTGAGGGTGGGGACATCCAGAACCCATAGTCGTCAAGCAGGGTGACAATAAAAATCGAGTCCTCACCCACTGGACTATCATCACTGTCAGCACTCTACTGCTGGCTGGAGTAATTGACATCTCTTCCTTCTCCTGCTGCTGTATAAAATGAGGGAGAGGTGATAACATCACTATTGGTGCTACTGCTCCCAGAGGGTATCACAAGACCAGCATCCATGGGCAGGACTTCTTGAGGGGGCAGGTAGTGCAGGGGCATCAGAAGTATTGCTGCCAGGTTGGCTCCCAGATGTGCTGGGCAATGGTGCTGGAGTTGGTGAGGGAGGCAGGCAGAGCCAGTTGGTCAAGTCTACCCCAATGTGCCATGGAGCATTTAGTGATGTGGTACACTTGGAAGACATGGAAACACTTTGACAACAAACCAAAAGACATGTATCCACTGAACAAACATCTCAAGTAACCCAATAAATAATAAATACAAAGTCAAAAAGGTATATAGAGACAAGACTAGGCTGCTTGCATAAAATAAAAAAATATTTATTCTAAATTGACTTAAGCACTTTTGCAGCTGCATATTCTGCTTCATCAGTTGTAAAAGAACAATATCCACTGAGTAATCTTATATACATGCCTAACCACATGCTTTTAAAATCAACTATTCCTTTAAGGATCAAGACTGGTCTAGTCTTTATACACATTTTTGGCTTTGGACATTTTGACAACACATAATAAAATACAACAAAAAATTAAAATAAAATAAAAATAAAATAAAAAAAGAGGTTAAAGATTGTGGTGAGAGAAAAAAGAGAGATAAGATTAGTATCTTCATATGTGACATACAATGGCTTAATACAGTTATTTGACTCTATTATCTTAACCTTTACTTTTAAGACTACCACCTCCTAATAGAGAACTTTTACTTTTTAGACTACCACCTCCTAACAGATGCACATTATACAGATTGCAGCAGGTGCTCCTTAACAAGTGCATATATTGTACATATGCATGCTCCAACTATAGACTAGTGCATTCATACTTTTACAGTTAAGATATTCATGCTCAATTTGATACAACTCTATAAAATACTAAAAAAGCTATATTCAATTTTTAATGTTACAATAGCAGTACTCATCTGCTACATGCATACTGCATGCTTTCCTCACCCTCAACAATCTAGCCCAATGGGTTCTTACAGTGGCCTCCTGGACTTTGGCAGCTATGGAAAAAAACAGAACAGAACAGAATGCCATTATGAATACCAGTCTTGTTATATTCTATATTCAGCTTTTAAGTCTTACATGTACTCTCTGTAGTTGATACACAGTTGTGGGAGGTCCACAGTCCTAAATTCTTAAATCCAAGCATCAAGGTTATCCTTTTTCCTTCACCATAGCTCATTATAGTGATGTTACATTGATCACCAATATGCAGGATACTGGTGGCACTGGTTACAGCCCAGGTCAAACTATCCCAAGCTTCTGACTTATACTTGGAGACAGAATAGTCTCCCTGCACAAGCCTGGCATTATGGAGTTTAACTTGGAGTCCATTAAAAACCTTGGACTCCTGGACACCCCATCTCTGTGCCCTAAATCTGACACCTTCTCCAGAAACACCTGCCATGTCTACCATGGATCAAGAGCAATGGAGAGTGATGGTGTAGATCATAGTGTAAACTGTGTGCTATATCTTTAAGAAGCATGCAGGGCTGTATGTGCATGTATTAATTCCCAACACGTGCATCCTTAGTGCCATTTTGAAGGAGCAGCCAGTGAGTGAGCATGCATGATCACAATTGGCAGTTTGTATATAAGTTACTTAAGTTAGAGTCAGTAAGCCTTTATAGTGATGTGTTTGCATAAAATAAAGCTGCTTGAACAGTACCCACAAAGATTCATTTTTTCATGTCCTACACATAAAAGTGACACACTGTCAGAACTGGGATGGAAGAGAGAAAAATATTCGGAGCCATGAGGTACAAAGACAACAGTGAAGGTAAAACCAAGAGAAAAGTGCACGTAGCCAGAATCAAAAGTAATGAGAAATAACACAGGGCCGGATTCAAAATGGCTTGCATGGAGTCTAAGAATAGAGTAAGACTCCATGCAGCCATCATGTCTGACAAGCGATCCAGGAACAGCCTGTAGGGGCGTGTAAGAGAGCTTCTAAAACGTCTCTTACACGGACAGGGCTGGGATATGCAAATTACCTCACTTGCAGCTGAAAGGCATGCAAATGAGGTAAATTTGCGATCCAGGAAGCACAAACCTGTCCGAGTAGGAGCTGTGTTAGATGCAGAAATGTACTGAGTTGACAACTGAGTACCATTCTGCAAATAGCACAATGGAGCCTTGCAGCTCCAAATAAAGGTTGCATATGGTTGAGGAAGCATGCCAATGGCCAAATATATGGCCAATGGAAATGTTCCCAGATGCAAAATTAAAATAAAAATACTTTTTCTTTTTGGCGATTTCCGATGTTTAAGCACAGCGCTGCGCAAACGGGCTGCACCACAAAAAACGGAAAAATAAATTTTATGCAAATTGTTAAATTACAATGTAAGGAAATAGCAGGCTGAAGACAACATGGCCATTGAGTAGGGGTTGCTAAGGGGAGAAGCCCAGTCTAAGACATGTAACCAAGCATTAGTAGTCAATCCTATGTAAATGAGTGTTAGGATAGTGAATCTCACCTTTACATAGCAAATGAGCACATTCAGTGGAGTGTAGGAGTAGGATATGGGGAGTAACAGAGTAGGAGAAAGGTGACATCACAAGGGGGGTATGTATGAAAGTAGGGAAGCTCATTGGAGCCGAGCGTCATGTGTTAGCTGTCAGTTAGACATCATGGAAATAGGTGTGTCAATAGGTAGGCCAGGGAAAGCCAAGAAATGGAAGATGTATAATGTGGATAACACCAAAGTTTCTTGCTGAGTGGGTATGCGCACGTGTGGGCGCCCGTAAACCCAAGTAAGACAGAGTGCATGCGTGGAAGCATGAGTGCACACGTTTAACCTGGAGTAAGCATGTATAGGGCTGTTTAAAGACCTGTAAGTGCGTATGCGCTGTTGTGCGCACATTGTCACCCGAATAAGCAAGTTTTAGTCTGTCTAAGCATGTGTGCCACTAGAAGTGAAAACTGAAAAAGCTTCACTCAGACAAAATGCTAGGAGCTGCCTTTGCTGTTATAAGGTGACATATGCAACATGCTGAGGGTGGTGACAAAGCAAATGCTGCCGGACAACCCACAGTGAGGAGACGGAGAAGAGTGTACAGGCCCAGGGTCACCTACCAGGGGTTACATGAGCTGGAGATAGTGGACCGCTGTACAGTGGACAGAGACCTCCTGCAGCAAATTGTTGAGCTGTGCAGGCCACGCCTCACACACAGAGCCAACATAGGGGAACCCATCCCAGTGGAAACCAAGGTATGTGTTGGCCTAAGAATACTAGCAACAGGTACCTTCCAGAGACCAACTGGTGATATGATGGGGATATCACAGGCATCAGCATCCAGGGTACTGCACCAGTTCCTGGATGCCATGTCAGCACATGTCAGTGATCATGTATATTTCCCCAATTCCCGTGAGGTATTGGCCAGCAATATGCGTCTCTTCCAGCAAATAGCAGAATACCCTGAGGTAGTGGGTGCAATAGACTGCACGCATATATGCATCAAAGCACCATCCAGTGAGCGGGGTAGGGCCTACATTAACTGCAAGGGCTTCCCCTCCATCAACTGCCAGGTTGTGTGTGATGCCCAGGGCATAATAATGAATGTGTGTGCTGGCTGCCATGGAAGCTACCATGATTCCCATATCTGGCATCTGACGCAGCTGTATCAGACATTTACCAATGGGGACATCCCACATGGTCACCTAGTGGGGGATGCTGGCTATGCACTGGAGCTGTGGCTCATGACACCCATCAGAAACGCACACACACCTGAACAGGAATGCCATAATGAGGCACATGCACAAACACGAAATGTAATCAAGCGTATGTTTCGGCTGCTCAAGTCATGGTTCCGGTGCCTGGACACATCTGGTGGAGCCTTGCAATACTCACCAACTACATGTACCCAAATTGTCATGGTATGTGCTATACTACATAATATGATCCTGTGAAAACAGCTGCAGCAGGACCAGCATAGGCCTGGGCCAATCAGCCCCCCACCATTGCCAAGGCCATCACAGGCAGAGCATGACTCGGAGGAGGAACAACCTGAGCCTGCCCCAGTAGGCAGAAGGAGGCGTGCCCAGTATGCCTTGGCCTTGGCAAAGAGGCAACGCATAGCACATACACTGGCTGAGTAGTAACCCTGGAAATGATACCTTTCTCTGACTCCCACATATAGTGAAAGGGATGCCTAAGTTGACACAACCTGCTTTCAAACATGTACAGGGAGTGTAGTATGTGCATCCGACATAGGCAGCCCTGCAGCACCACCTGAGGCATGATTGTCATGTTTTAAGCAATGTAAGGTAGTGCTAAACAGCATTTACCACCATGTAGTATATGCAAGCTTAATGACCTTGAGTATCATCCTACCCTCACCAAGCATGATGCCACAATATGAAGACAAGATGATCAATTACAACAATTGGCTTAAGTATTGGTGTCTTGGTGTATTGGTATTTTGATGATGGAAGATATGTAGTTATTATTATATTTGAGTTATATTAATATTTTACATTTTTTGTATAATATTTTTTATATTACTTTGTATTTGATTTTTATTTTTATTTTTATTTTTATTTCTATTTTTGATGACCTTGTACATGGTTTATATGTTTATTATGTTGTAGTTTTTGTTTTATGATGTGATTTATGTGCTGTTTTGTTCCGATGTATTTGTCTATTATATACAGATTTTGTACCCCTTTAAATAAGGAGTATATAAGCATGTTCCACCAGGGGTCGGGTTTCCTTATTATTCTTCTTTGTACTGCATTGATAAAGGCCAGGTTATGGCCGAAACCGGTATGCTGTTCATGTTTTGAGATTCCATTTATCAAGGAATCTGGATATCATTAAATTGGTTCGATGGAACTGTATGTGCTGGCTCATGTTTTTGAATGCTGATTTGGTTTTGGAGCCGTGCACGTTGTCCGGCGTGCGCGTACCTTGAGAGGAGTTGCTGAGCTGTTTTCTTTTCGCACTGGGGACGTTTGGTTCTTGAACCGTTGTTTGTTTGGTTCGAGTTGGAGATTAGTAGTATATTGGGAGACCTTATCGTGGTGGAACATGGACTGTTGGTGGCTACGGGGATACAATTCATCTGCCTTTTTGGATGAGAAGTTCTTTTTCTATATTTAACAATGCGAACTGTTGGCGTATCGACGGCCATTTTGTTGGGTTCGCAAACGAGGTACTTTTTTGTCTACATTGGGACATTGGGTCATTTTTACACATCTCTTGGATTTCCAAAGGGATTGTGTTTGTACCACTAATTACTGTATTTAAGATTTAACTATTTGGTTATATGGGCCGTTTATGTGGCGGGACTATTATTGCAGTTGGGCCCTGGGATCTACAAATATTGTATTTTTATAACCAGAGGGACTGTAGTGTCACGAATACGGAGCGTTGAAATCAACGGATGCTTTTGGACGCTTTGCTGGGTCAAATTCACAATTGGAAATGTTTACTGGACTATCTTTGGACATTTTGTATTGTTCAAATCATTATATGTATTTGTTTATATGATGTTTTTTGTTTTTTTGTTGTTTTGTTGATTGATACACAACACCTTTTTTTAGCCCATATAGCTATAGGGGTACATGGAGGTTATACACTAGTGGTATTTAAATGTTTAATTATGCTTATTAGTGGGAATTAATGGCCTGACTATGTGCAATGGGTACAAATGTTAACAACTATAATAATAAAGAAAAATTAATGGGACTTTTTGAACTGTAGAATATGAGACATGGGTTCTATTAGTGGTGGTCAGTATATGCTCACAGGGATAATTTGTTTGACTTCCAGGGGCAAGTGTTGTTAACCTTGATAATGCCTATGGTTAACTGTGTCCATTTGGATTCTATCTTAAATTACTATGGTCAATTGTGTTCATTTGGATTCTACTTTAAATTACTTCAATGTTTTTTAATATTTAATCCGTGAATGGATATATTTCACTTTATGTTTGATTATGATTATGAGAACTTCAGTGTTCCTTTGGGCCTTGTGGGTTAGAGGTTTTCTCTTATAAACAGTTGTGGCATTGTGATGGTTTATTGAAGTGCACAATAATCTTACGTGTAAATGGGGTAATGGCCTCAATATAAACAAATATATAATTTTTGTAAGGAAATAGTACCAGACCCAATAGGGTTGGGTCGGACTGATACGAATGGATGGAGCCTTAGTGATATTATGTTTTTGAGTGGCCATGAGGGCAGCCAATACTGTTTGAGATTGATAGATGGTTATAACAGGTATAATCCTGATGAGTGTATGAGAGGTGGTGCATATTATATCTTACGGTGGCAATATACAAATATAAAATGGAGTTTTGGCAGAGACGTATGTCGGCCTATTGAAGGGCAATATTTTACAGGGTTGGAATATTTATCCAATATATTTTTTCTGGAATTATTTCCGGATATCATCATTTGAGTATTTGTTTCATTATTTTGCCCATCAAGACGAAAGTTTTTGGCTTTTGGAGAGCCTTTTTTTGTATATTGGGCCACTTATGGTAAGAAAGTTATAGGGTTAGTTTATCTGAATAATTTTTTCAACATGGCACACCTAGTATGGATAACATTATTTGTGTGAATTAAGAGGGGTTGGGTGTTTTCAAGGTCACTCTGATATTTGGGACTTGTACAATATATTATATTATATTGGTGCATTTCATTTTTGAAATATGGACATTGGGGAGTTATTAAAGGGCCTTTCGGCCGATCAAGATAATTTGGAGGTTTTTGGTCTAAGTAATATTTCTGGACCAAACTCTACCAATTCAGTATTGGATGTTCCATCACAGTGCAACAATATGTTTAATAAGCTTAATAGACAAATGAAGGCATTACGTACAAATGTATGGCATTTGAAACTTTTTAAAGCCTACAAGGTCAAGGATATTACTCCTAGGGGACTAAGGGTCCGTATACAACCTATTGTGGCCAACATAGATAGTGTGCTTTCCAAAGAATGGGTGGAGGCACAACATTCATCATCTATGCAATTTGTTGATTGTTTACTAAGGTATTATGACAGGACTATTCAGAGTCAACTTACGGAGATTGAAAATTTGTGTGGGGAGGTAGAACAATTTAAATCGGAAGTGGTATATTCACAACAAGTATCAGACCTGGCTAAGGACCTCTCTATATTGGAAAAACAACTTACAAAAAGGAAGATTAATAAGTTTAATCGTGATTTGATGGACTATGAAAAAGGGAAACCTTTTGTAAATCAAAAATCTGTTAGATTTCAGGATTTTAGATCCAGTAATAGTTTTAATAATAAGAAAAGACCTAGGTCCATCTTAAGACAACATAAATCAATGTCTGATACTACATCAGAGGAGGAAGCTTCCTCCCTAACAGATGGGGAAGGTTCATTACGCCAAGTGTCCCCAGTAGCGAAAAGGAAACAGCCCCCCCCCTTTAGAACTAGGGGTAGGAGGCGGGGGGTAAGAAGCATAAGAACAGATTCCGGCAACATAACTTTACAGTCCCTGTTACAACAAATGGTGACATAAATGATAACATACACAATATTTCCTTTTTTGAACTTTCTCCAATACATATAAAACTGCTGAATAAAGGGCTCTCTTTTGTACCCTCATTTTTGGTTTCAGAAACTCAATTATTGCAAGATGTTGATGAATTTTGTAGAATACTTAATTTGAAAATCTTTTTTGCAGATCAGGAATACACTCAAAGATCTTCTGATTTCAAGTTTAGGAAATCTAAATTTGTTCCTCCCATGAACAAACATGTGTCCATTTTTAGAGAGTGTGTAATGAAGGAGTTACATTTCTCCAATTTGTATGGTCTTACCGCAAATAATTTAACATCTTTAGAAAGACTAGCTTTGGTTGAGCTTAGTAATAATCATGACATAGTTATAACTATGGCGGATAAAGGAGGAGCAGTTGTGGTTTTGGATTATTCATTATATAATCAGGAAGTTTTACGACAGTTGGCAGATTCCAGTTTTTATATGGTACTGAATGTGGATCCGACTCTTTCCTTTAAGAAAGAAATTGATGACTTTTTGGATCTATCAGTTCAACAGGGTATCATTACGACACAGGTGGGTGGGCAACTGAAGGTGGATGAGCCTAGCTCTCAGTATTTGTATATTCTACCTAAAATACATAAAGACCCATTGCATCCCCCTGGGAGACCTATAGTTTCAGGTAGGGGTTCCCTAACGGAACCATTGTCAGCTTTTTTGACCCATTATTTGAAACCTTTGTTGCCCTTTATTAGGTCTCGTATTAAGGATACCACTGAATTTTTGAATATAATTAATGATTCTCAACTGGAATCTCACTGGTTACTTTGTACTCTTGACGTGGCTTCATTATATACAAATATTCCACATGATCAGGGTATTCTAGCCGTTTCCTTTTGGTTATACCAATCTAAGCTCTATTCTTTATCCTTTAATAATTTTTTGATTGAAATGGTATTACGAAAGAATATTTTCTATTATGCAGGTAAGGCTTATTGGCAGATCAAGGGCACGGCGATGGGTGCTTCCTTTGCACCCATCTATGCCGATTTGTTCATGGGATACTATGAGGCTAGGTATATATATGATGATCAACATAACAAATTTTTACAACATCTGGATATCTGGCGGAGGTATCTAGACGATTGTTGGATGGTGTGGCGTGGAAACAAGCAAAGTTTAATGCAGTTTGTGGATTATTTGAATGATAATAGTTTTGGTATTCGGTTTATGGCTAATATTGAACTTTCAGAAATTGTTTTTTTGGATGTCAAAGTTATCAAACTTGCTGACAACACTTTATCGTCTACTATATATCACAAGTTTCCGAAGTACAATACTTTGTAACATGCCAACAGTCATCATCCATGCCACACCATCCACAATATTCCAAAATCTCAATATATGAGAATCAGACGTATTTGTTCATCTGATGAAGATTATTTGGAAAGCAGTCTGGATTTGAGGCGCAGATTTCTAACCAGGGGGTATGAATCTCAAATACTTGTGCAAGCGGAAGTTCAAACTTCACAAATGGAACGTCAGGATTTATTGTGTTATAAAGCTAATAACAGGATTGGGAATAAAACAAAAGATATTCAACCGATAAGGTTGGTTACTACCTATGGGAACAACACCAATTATTTCAGGGATGTTATTAACCAACATTGGGGTATTCTTTTGTCACATGAGGTGTTAGGCAGGTTGTTGCCGGCAAATTGCCAGTTTTCTTACCGAAGGGGACGGAATATGAATTCTCACTTCACACATTACAAAAGACATGTTACTAATATACCACAACAAAGAACCTTAAGTGGAGAAAGATTAAGGGGGTGTTATCCTTGTGGGCATTGTGCTGCTTGTCAGCATTTGCAACAAACCAAAGAATTTTCAAGTAAAAATACATCACGAATTTTTGAAATAAGGGTTTTTGCTAATTGCAGCACAGACTGGGTGGTATATTTGGTTACATGTACTTGCTCTGCATTTTATGTTGGACAAATCCAGACCTGTCAAGTTTAGAATAGGGGAACATTTAAGTGCAATTAAAAACAAACGTGTGGCCAATGCACTATTTAAACATACCTTGGAGCATCCCTCGGCCATTTTTCGGTTTGTGGTTATAGATAAAATTACTCTTCATAGGGGTTTTAAGGCCGGATGGCATCAAAAACTTGACCAAATGGAACAAAAGTGGATAATCCAATTGGGGGGTTTATTTAAACCTGGTTTAAATATGTTAGAATAGGATTTGGTAGGTCCATTGTGTGGGTATAAAAAAATTTTTATATATATATATATATATATATGTATATATATATATATATATACATATTGGGCATTCATATTATGATTGTCATATCATGTATGGATTTTGTTTGTATGCAGATTACAATTCCTAATAGAAAAATGGTAGACACCTACACACATATATATGCATATATATTTTTATAGAAATGACCTATTTTGGTTGTTTTCTATATATAGAAATTGTCCTGAGTAATTGTCTTGATCACCATAAAAGTCCCATTACATTTTGATGATGGAAGATATGTAGTTATTATTATATTTGAGTTATATTAATATTTTACATTTTTTGTATAATATTTTTTATATTACTTTGTATTTGATTTTTATTTTTATTTTTATTTTTATTTTTATTTCTATTTTTGATGACCTTGTACATGGTTTATATGTTTATTATGTTGTAGTTTTTGTTTTATGATGTGATTTATGTGCTGTTTTGTTCCGATGTATTTGTCTATTATATACAGATTTTGTACCCCTTTAAATAAGGAGTATATAAGCATGTTCCACCAGGGGTCGGGTTTCCTTATTATTCTTCTTTGTACTGCATTGATAAAGGCCAGGTTATGGCCGAAACCGGTATGCTGTTCATGTTTTGAGATTCCATTTATCAAGGAATCTGGATATCATTAAATTGGTTTGATGGAACTGTATGTGCTGGCTCATGTTTTTGAATGCTGATTAAGTATTGGTGTCAGTCAAAGGGGATCCAATGCCTGTCAGCCTGGGATGACATGCTCGACAAGACATGATGCTTCGCTAGGGACAGCTTTCACCTGTCACCCCTGGCCTATCCTCCATAGGTATCACAAGGGATAAGAAACTACAAGTAATGCTACTCAACGCCAGAAGTCTAAACCGTAAGATGCACGCACTCCAAACTCTCTTTCCAGCATGGAGAATGTTGATATCTGTGCAGTAACAGAAACCTGGTTCAAGGCTCCCAAGAGCACCCTAGCACTAACAGGTTACGCCTCATACCATGCTTTACAGCCCCAAAACATGGAACAAACTACAAAAGGAGGGTGAGTATCAATATTTGTCAAAGATACCCACACCCCCAGGTTGGTGGCACAGCATGAAGCATCAGACACTATCCATGTGCAACTAACAGTGGGTAAAACTGCCTTACATTTCATAGCCTGCTACAGACCACCGTCCTAAACCCAGGAACCACACTTGGCTGACTGGAGAACACATGAAAATATGAAGGACTCTCCAAACACAATTATATTGTGCGACTTTAACTATGCCCAAGACCAGAAGTGTATCCCTCACTGGTAAGATCAGACCATAGAGTAATCTCACTGGATATTCACATCCCGACCCCAGCCCATGCCCAGAAAACCACAGTGAAAAGCTTTTCTATAAAGCAAATTTCACACTTCTCAAAACCGAGGTGGAATCCTTCACAGCCCCTGTGCCTGTGGAAAATACATCCCAGACCTCAGAACCCTTTATAAACGCATTCTATGAACACCTTCAGGAATGCATGGATCATGCAATCCCAAGTAAAACCAAGACCCAATCCTCCAAAGTCAGGCATCCTGTCTGGTGGACCCCAGCCATAAACAAACCATACAATACAAAGAGGAAGCTACTATATGATAGAGCAAAATCCCAAAAAGGGAAGGCATCTCCGATCAGTATTATTAAAAAACTATGGCCATACATAAAGTCATCTAAGGCCAGCTTTGAGATATAAATTGTACAGGACACTAAGGATAATCACAAGGCTTTCTTTAGTTATGGTAGGGACCTGGGTGGGAATTCCTAGATATGCTCAGAATTAGTCCAAAATGACAAACAATACACCAAACCCACAGACATTGCCAACATCCGAGCTGACAGGTTCAGTGCAAACTTTCCCCCCCTCCCCAGCAAAAGGGCAAATATCTATCCCAGCAGAGTGCTGGCCCCATGACATCTGAGATGCTCAGGTAACAGCCAGCCTCTCCAAAGCAAAACACACAGCATCAATGGGACAAGACGGTGTCCTGGGCTGTGTCCAACATGAACCCCAAGAAGAATTGAACACAAACATAAAACCACTAATCAATCTCAGCCTTACCATAGGATATGTACCCAAAAAGCAGTGTACAGCAACAGTGGTCCCTCTCCACAAAGGTGGTGCCTCAATGGATACTGCAAACTATCGCCACAGAAGCCTGACTAGCTTGGTCTGCAAAGCTATGGAAAGGATCATCATGGACCTCAGAAATAAAGATATTGGGGACCTACAGACACTGGATCCTACCCAGATTGGCTTTGTTAAGGGCAGATCCTGCCTCTTAAAACTGGTTGAGTCATTTGAAACAGTCACCAAGGCCATTGGCGAGGAGAAGGTGGTCCACACAGCCTACTTGGCCCTCGCAAAAGCCTTCCATACAATACCCCACTTGGTCATTATAGATAAGCTCACCAGCTTCAATATAAACTCCTGTGTCACTAGATGGCTTGCAAACTGGCTCAAGGACAGATCCCACATGGTCAGAAATGCTGGAGCCATGTCAGACTCCAAACCAGCTACAAGTGGCATCCCACAAGGCTCAGTCCTGGGACCTCCCTTGTTTGATATATATTTCTCGGAGGTATAGGCCAATACAGAAGGACTGTGGCTGAACAAGTTTACAGATGACTGCAAACTGGGTGCCATAATCGACACTCCAGCTGACACAAGCATCCTACAAAAGGGCCTCACAGAAACAGACAACTGGTGCCAGAGCCGTGTCCTCAAGCTAAACGCAAAAAAGTGTATAGTCATCCCCTTTGGCAAAAACTAAGTGCCCACAAATTACCACATAGGTGGTAACCCATTAAGTACTTTAGAAGTGATAAGGGACCAGGGGACCCAAGTTGATAGCAATCTCTCATTCGAAAACCACATGGCCAAAGTGGTTAGAAAAACATTTCATATAGCCCACCTAATCATGAATGTATTCACATCTATATCAGGGGAGGTAATTGTGCCTCTTGACTCATCCCTCATCAGGCCCATGATTGAGTACAATGCCCCTTGTGGGATGTACCTTATCAGACACCTGCAGCAACTGGAAGGACCCCAGAAGTACCTCACCAGGAGGATCAAAGGGCTCAAACAGATGCCATTTGCTGCCCAGTTAAAGAAACTGCAGCTCCACTCAGTGGCATACCTCCTGCCCAGTGGCGATCTGTGCCTGATGTATAAAGCCATGTCCAACCTGGAATCAATGGACATGCTGCACCTCGGTAAATCTGAATCCCATCAAGCTACACGCTCAAGAGAATTGAACCTCAGGACTGAAATAAATAGGACATGCTGGAGTGACAGATTCATAACCCAGAGGCTCCCTGCACTCTTGAATAAACTCCCACCCCAGGTTAGCCAGAGTCCCTCATTGACTCACTTCAAGAGGAATCTTGATGAGTGGATGGGAGATTGTAGGTTTACCCTGGGTATCACTTCTATGTCACTGTTAGACAGAGGCACAGTATACTAACCTTGAAAAATGTCATGGCAAACTCCAGGTAAAATGTGTGTTGAAAGCCAAACACACTCTGGCTAGGATTATAAATGCCCTAGGGCAGATAGCCTAGTATGAACCTATGAACCTATGAATGAATCACACACACCAACTAGTACAACTGTGGTCAATGTGGAGTAATGTTTGGCAATGTCCACCCAAGTTGGTGAATACACAGCAATGTTGGACAAGCCTGGTTAAAGTAGGCCATAGCTGAACAAAATGCAACATTCGAATATTTGCCCAACTGGCCCTTAACTAGTCTGGTCTGCTCAGTATGAGCATTTACAGCAGTGATGGGACTCAAACCCATGATACTGTGCACCATAGTGAAAGTACTGAACCACTAAACCATGACAGTATTGCAGTGTTGAGCCAGTATGAAAGAATGTTGACAAGTCTTTGCAAACTATCCCATGGAAACCCTGCAGGCACAGAATACTCCCTTTTGAGTTATGACACAAAGGAGTCTGGCAGTAAGAACACAACATAACTTCCAACACACACAGTATAAATGTCAATATTGGTCATGTTCACACACAACCACAAATGTAGTGGACTTCAGATCACAACATATGGAAAGGTCACACTGGGCATACTCACACACTTAGATAAATGAGACATATGTCAGGCAACAAACCATGGAAAGCCTGAAATGGGCATGCTCACACACTCAGGCCATGTCTGAGTATAGCAGTCGACCACACATATCTGGCAGTTGTATGTGTTAAGCCAGGAGCCTCCTACGATCCAGCAATCCACCCTGTGCACACAGTTTAGTGACAACAGACAGATATATTAATATACTGGAACCCTGTCATGATGAAACATGTTCCGCAGATACACAAGTTGTTCATAGAAACTGGGAAAGCTACGGCAATAAAGACCTGCAAACAATATCAGCAACAAATATTGTGCATCCCGAACATAAACATAGGTGCAGAGGTTGATACTAGGCTATCTGCCCTAGGGAATTCATAAGCCTAGCCAGAGTGTATTTGGCGTCTGCCTCCCCAGTAGAGTAGCCTACTGTGCCTCTGTAAACTAGGTCACAGAAGGCACCCTTTAAGGCTAGTTTGCTCTGCCTCTGTCAAGCAGGGACACAGTGGAGATCCCAGGGGTGAATTTGCAATTTCCCATCCATGCGGATGGATTTTGCTGGAAGAAGGTTGGCAAGGGGCTATGTCTAACTTTAATTGGGATTCAATTCCAGAGTGAGGGGAGTGTCTGGGTAATTAATCTGTCCCTGCAGCATGTCCTATTTAGTTTTGTGCTGAGATTTAAGTCCCTGGAGTGTGTAGCTCTAACGGTCTTGTATGTTATGAGGTGGAGCATGTCCATTACTTCTGGGTTTGACATGGCTGTGTACTGTAGGCATAGATTGCCTCTGAGTAGGCATTAAGCAACTGAGTAGAGCTGGAGATCCTTTAGTTGAGCTGCATAGGACATCTGTGTGTAGCCCATGATCCTCTTTGGGAGGTATTGTTGTGGTCTCTGTAGTTGCTGCAGGTGTTGGGTAAGGTACACCCCAAAAGGGGCATTGTACTCAAACATGGGCCTAATGAGTGACTAGTAGAGGGCCACAATGACCTCCCATGATCTACATGCAAACCTCCATGTGATAAGGAGGGCTATATAAAGGTCTTTGCAATGACTCTGTCAATGTGATTAGCAAAGGAGAGGTTACGATCTATGTTGGTTCCCAAATCTGTAAATACATCTTCTGTACTTAATGGATTACAATTTATGTGGTAATTTGTGTGCACCTTGTTTTGTCCAAAGGGGATGACTATGCATGTCTTAGCATGTAGCACGAGGCCATGGCTCTGGCAACAAGCATCCATCTCTGTGAGACCCTTATGGTGGAAGCATGTGTCAGCTGCAGTGTCGCTTATGGCCCCCAGTTAGCATTCATCTGTGAAGTTTGTTAGACATAATCCCCCCATGTTAGTCTGAACCTCAGAGAAGTACATACTGAACAAGACATGTACCAGAACTGAGCCCAGTGGGACACCAGTTGTAACTGGTCTGGAATTGGACATGGCACCTGCAATTCTGACCATGTCGGTTCCATCCCTGAGGCAGATAGCAGCACATCTAGTGATATAGGGGTTGATATTTAAGCTGGTAAGCATATGTATGATGCCAGAGTGGGGTATTGTGTTGCAGGCTTCTGCAAGGTACAGGAAGACTGTGTGAACTACCTTGCCCTCATCCATGGCTTCAGTAACTGTTTCAAAGATATGAACTATGTGTAAGAGGCAAGATCTGCCCTTATCAAAGCCTAATTGTGTATGATCCACTGTCTGGAGGCTCACAATGTTTGTGATTATGACTTCCATGATAATACGCTCCATAGCTTTTTCTACCACACTAGTCCGGCTTATGGGGTGATAGTTCCTGTGGTCCACTGTGGCACCACCTTTGTGGAGTGGGACCACGGTATCTGTATGCCATTCTTAGGGTACATATCCTGTAGTAAGGCTAAGTTGGAACAGTGACTTAATGTGAGTGTTCAGTTCTACTCAGAGCTCATGTAGGACACAGCCTGGGACACCGTCTGGTCCCATACATATGCTGTGTTATTTGCTGTGGAGAGGGCATCTTGAACCTGTGCATCTGTGATGTCAGGGAGGTTACATTCATTTGGGATGGGCATCTGTACCTTTGAGGGATAAGGGGGGATGTTTGTGCAGACTCTGTCTGCCAGGGTGTTGGCTATGTCCATAGGCTTGGCATATTTTGTGCTGTTATGCTACAATTCAGAGCATATCTGGGGGATTCCACACATATTCCTGACATAACTAAAGAAGGCCTTGTGATTATCCGTAGTGTCTGATCAAGTTCACAGTCTAAACTTGCAAGTGATGATTATATGAGGGATTGAAGTGTCCTGCCAATACTGTTCAGAGATGTCCTCCCTCTGTGGGATATTTCTCTGTTATGTAGTAGCTTCCTCCTACTGTTGTACAGCTTATATATGGCCGGGGTCAACCAGACAGGTCTCCTGTTTTGGAAGAGTCTTGGTTTTATTTGGGATAGCATGAGCAATGCATACCTGCAGGTGCTCATAGAATGCATTTGTAAAGGATTCTGCAGATTGGGCTGTATTATCATCCAGCACAGGGCCTTTGAAGTATTCCACCCCAGTCTTCACAAGTGTAAAGTCTGCTTTTGAGAAATTCTTTAAAGTGATTTCCTTGGCTGGGGGTGGGGATGGGATATGGATGTCCAGGGAAAGTTGTTTAGTGTCTGATCTAAACAATGAGGGTTCTACATCTGATGTGGAACATAGAGTCCCCATGTTGGTGATCATCAGGTCCAATATGTATTCCCCCTTGTGGCTGTGGTGACTGATTATGCCATAGCACATGGATTCACAAACTATAGTGGCTGTAGGGTGATGTTGTTGAGGCCTGAGTAGTATCCCCAGTCAATATTCGTGTACCTGAAGTCAACCACTAGAATAGTGTGTGTGAAGACCTACATATCCAACACTGTTCCCAGGAAAGCCGAGTGCGGTTCCTGGGTATGGGGGGGGGGGGGGTCTGAACTACACACCAAACCAAAAGGCAGTTTTGCACAATGGTAGTTGTATACTTCCCCTAGTTGTGTTGTGTGTTACAAGTCCTGTGGCCACGAAGCATGGTATAAAACATAATCTGGCAGTGCCAGTGTGCATATGTGACCCTGAAATAGGTGTCTGTTAATCCACAGATATTGTTATCCCCCATACTGAGGGATAGTAAAAGATGTACATTCTTCTTTGGAAAGACTGATGATGTCAGCACTCTATAAATACAGCAGGAGAAGGGAAATCATCCAGTAATGCGAATAGCGTGCTGCGCTAATGCGTCTCTCTCAAGTATCATAACAAAGTTAGGTAGGGGGTTGAATTCTGCAAATGCTGTGTGTGTGGGGGGGCAGGGGATATGTATGTATGCAATTATCTTTGAAAGGAATGGCCTTTTTGAAGACTGGGATAATACACTAAAAGATGTACATTCCTCTTTGGAAAGACTGATGATGTCAGCACCCTATAAATACAGCAGGAGAAGGAAATTCATCCAGTAATGCAAATAGCGTGCTGTGCTAATGCGTTTCTCTCAAGTATCATAATATAGTTAGGTAGGGGTTTGAATCCTACAAATGCCGTGTGTGTTTGTCGCACAGTTTGTCAATGTGTTGTGTGTTTTGCTTTTATTATTATATGACATATTATCATAACAGTAATTTCAATGCACACATCAGGTATGTGTGTGCCACATACAAATATGTACCTGTGACCTCTAATACTTCCTATGTGTGAAGCGTGCCTCATATAAATACAGTTGTTACCTTTGCCAGCATATGCCGCAGCTTCCCAGACCTTAGGCCGTACATGTATGTTGGTGACAATGCAGGCTACTGCAGTGATCTGTGTCCTAGGAAAACTATGTGACACACACCCATGAAAGCTTTGATAGATTAATGTGGGTGAGGGTTCATGTCTGGAGTATATGTCAGACATGTTAAAACACAGCAAAGTCTGTGAGTGATGGACATCCAGTGTAGGTGTATGGCAACTGTTGCCGATATGCATACAGACACCTTCTTGCTTAGGTGATACACCAAGGGACTGCAGAATACCTTTGGAAATGTGAATATCACAGGCTAGACAAGATAACACTTGTCCACATGTACACACCATTACCCGTTCTACATGATGGGTGCTACCACCTACATGGTACTGTTGGAATACTATGTTAAGTACATGCCAATGACAATGCTACAGTTGCGTTACAGCAATACAGCATGGCTTGGACAACAGGTATCTGTCTGTATGATACCCTTGTGGTGGTTAGGTGTGTCATGTGTAGAATGCATTGTAGGCCACTGTATGCATTTGCAGTCATGGATGGACATATCCATAGTGTGTTGGCATGTACGTGAGACTGCTATATGCCAAAGAGTATTGTTCCCAGGGATGTGTGGGGCTCAGTAAGAATGACTACTGGTATAGTGTAGTACTGCAAGGATATCACTGACACCGGGTTTCCTACATCTGTGTATCAGTTGAGGAGACACCATGTAATGACCACTGAATATCAGGCTATGTAGGATGTGTATACCACCAGAATGCAGACCATTGACATTTGGAAACCGTATCACCCACAGCATACTGTCAAACCATGTCATACATACATGTGACCCCAGGTGAAACATATGTGTAGTGCAACGCAAAGTGCCCACCAATAAGAACTACAATGTATGAATACTGTGTCACATGGTGCATGTCATCCTTCTCATGTGTGCACTAAGCATCTACATGCAGAGAATGCAACTCCACCTTTTTCACAAATGTACACCTGCAACTCTGTGCTGCAAACAGCACACATGTACTGTCCACTCCCCAACACATGCAGGCACAGGTACACACAACAGCCATGTGGCACATGTGCAGACAGTACACTTTGGGAATTAACACTGCTGTACACAAAACTACAATGACAATCATAGTGTTAATGCATCATGCATGCTCGGATATACCCACAATGATATCATTACACTGTACTGTTAACAACATGATAATATTACTACAGTGCTATGTAGTCACCCTGTACATCAGCACCATGCTATCCTGTTTCTGCATCAATGTTACAGATGGCAGGATGTGGCACAGTTTCATCATATGCACAGGGTGTGTACTTAGTTTGCCAGAGTCTGCCATTGACACATCCAATCGACATTTATGTGTGTGTGTGTTAGTGAAGAACAACAGTAGAACATGGGGCAATGTTAATGCGATGTATGTGTGTATGTGTTAGCCCTAAGTGTTAGCATTATGTGTGTGTGTATGCATGCACACAGTTCCACCATGTGGCTGCCATATCCGGGTGTTTGTGGACAGCCAGAGACTGCACCTGCCAGGTCATACAGATCACTGTCTCTGGCCATGGACAATATACCTGTGCCTGGCAGGGGTGCTACGGACAGTATCAGGTACTAAGTATGAACAAACCAGAAGTGCCACGGAAACCTTGCTCCAGACCAGTAAACAGCTACAAAAAGCTGACAACTACTCCAACAAAGATTCTTAACGTAAAATTTATTAGTAACGTTTTCGCCTTGTAAATACTCAGCTTCATCAGAGAACGAAACAGCAATGAATTATTTTTTCTTTTAAAACACTCAATAGGAAGTGATGTCAGAAGGTGTGTCAATGACAAACTTTAAAATTCGACTATATTAAACTGAATTACAAATTACGCTAGGTAAAACATTATATCAAAATTCAATTAAAATTCAATTAAAGAAGGGGGATACCTAAGCGCATAATAATACAGTCAACACTAACAATAATACTTAATAGTAATAATCTTATAAATTTTAAACAATAATAGTGTTGTTTTAAAACTCATAAAAATAGGCTTTCAAACTAAAAAATACTTTACCACACAACAGGTCAAACCTACTTATAAAGGTACATTAGTTATATTATTCTCTTTACATAATGTTTATGTTACATATAGTAACTGTCCATAATTCCCATTTAGAAATGGACTTGATATACAATTAAGTAGTACACAAAAATATATGTATGTATACAAAATAAAAAATAAAAAATATATATATATTGTATGTGTGCAGCTTAAGGAAATATAAAATTGTAAAAGTTTAAATCACAAGTACATGTACATACTTTAAACTGCTAGATGTACATGTGCATACTTTAGACTGCTTAACGTAAATAACTTCTTAATTTTAACACTGGTAAAATGTTGCAACTTTCATTTAAACCAGGATAATAAAATGAATCAGTCCTGAACTGCCATTCAAGTTCTAGGATTTCCAATAATAACTTGAAAGGACCACCTCTAACAGGTTGTTTTATCTGGTCAATCGCCATGAATGAAAAACTATGGCCTGGCTGTTCAATAGTGTGTTTAGCAAGTGCGTTATTCTCATTTCTGTTGTTAATTGCATAAGTATGTTCATAAATACGATCGCGAAGTCTGCGGTCTGTCTTTCCTATATAGAAAGATGGACAACAGTCGCAGATCGCGATATAGACCACAGACTTGCTTTCGCAGTTGAGAGGTTTCCTAATGTCAAACTTTTTTCCTTTTACTGTAAATGTCTGCCCTGCCTTTGTTTTGTAACATCTGTTACAAAAACCACATGGGTACATACCTAACCTCTTGTTATAAAATTTACTCGGAATGTCTCTTTGTAATAATTCTTTTAAGTTGTTATTCCTTCTAAAGACAAAAGTAGGAAATTGTCCAAATTTTTTAATCAAAATAGGGTTGCTTAGTATAAAGTCCCAATTCTTCCGTATTATACCTAATATTTGGCCTGAATCAAAACTATATGTAGTTACATAACAAAATGTAACATCAGAGGAATTTTTAGATTCCAATAAATTTTCAGTTACTGTCACACTTAGTCCTGTAGTTTGTGAAGGGCTAGTGTTAACTATAGTATTGTTCATTGTCAGTGTGGTCAAAATTGGGCTATAAAAACCATTAATTCTCTTCATTTCAACCTCTTTGAAAATATTTTCAATAAATTCCAACGGATATTTCCTTTTTAAAAACATATCTATCAGCAAATCACTTTCCTCATAAAATATTTCCATCGTACTGGACATCCTTGCGGCCCTAACAAGTTGACCCTTTACTACGGCTTTTTTCTGTTTCATAGGGTGGTGACTAGAAAAATGCAAGAATGTATTACAGTACGTAGGTTTTCTGTATATCCTTGAGACAAAACAACAAATGTCAAAATCTTTAGTTAGTTTAACATCCAAGTAATCAATACAAGATGTTGAAAAATTATAGGTGAATTTAAGAAATTCAGAAGTGTTATTAATTTTGGTAACAAATGTTTCAGCTTGTGTCTTATTACCATCAAACAGGATAAAAATGTCATCAAGGTAACGTGTATAATATCTAATTGGTGCCACTAATTCTGGTGATGAAAAAACGAAATGTTTTTCCCAGTAACTCATATAAAAGTTCGCTATTACTGCTCCACAAGGGGAGCCCATTGCAACACCTTGTTTTTGCAAAAAATATTTATTATCGAACATAAAATAGTTCGAAGATAACACAATATCCATTAATTCCGTAATGACATCAATCTCACTTCTTGGGACAACCAGTTCACCTAATAGGAGGGCTGTCCATTCAAGAGCTTCTTGGTGGGGAATTGAGGTGTATAAATCAACTACATCAACAGTGAGGAAATTAACCTCAACTTTGAAAGATTGTAAGTTGATAGCCTCCAAGAAGCTCCATGAATCTTTACAAATAAAAGGGAACTGGACTAAGTGTTTGGACAGTAAACTATCCAGAAATTTAGCACAAAAGTAAGTCATAGATGACCTTCCATCTATTAATGCCCTCATCGGTGGGTTAAAAAGATCTTTATGTACTTTTGGTATGCCGAACATAACAGGTAATTTTGGGAATGTTATATCAATATAGTTGTAAATATCCAAATTAATTTTACCTTCAAGATATAAATCTCGAAAGTACCCTCTTAATCTGTTATGTGCTCCCTGGATCTCATTAAGGGATGCTTCGGCATACGCTGGTGATTCCAAGATAGTGTACATTTTATCAGTGTACATATCTTGACTAAAAATCACCAGTCCACCACCTTTATCAGGTTTAAGAAGCCTCACGGGCATTTTGCAAAGGTCATCTAACATTTGGAGTTGGCTCCTAGTAGTGTTAAATTTATAAGGTGAATCCCTTTTAAACTTCCTACTAAATAAGTGTCTCAAGTCAACCTCACAAGCCTGTTCAAAGTGTATTAGTGAAGGATGTAGAGGTGGGTTAAAGACACTTGGAAGAATCAAGGAATGGAAGCTGTCTTGATTAGTAGGTTCACTGTTAAAATACAGTTTTAAATTTAACTTCCGAACAAAACATTTCAGGTTAATCAATTCTTTTGAGATATCACCAAATTTGCTAGGTACAAAAGTATAACCATATGCAAGTAACTCTATAAGCTCCTCTGCTAAATCGTATTCCGTAAAGTTGTAAATTTTAAAGTCAGCTTCTCGATTCAGCATTATTGATGGAGCCTTTTGAGGTAATGAAATAGACTCCGAAGAGTCATTAAAGCTAACACTACTTCCACCTGTGTCATTAACACAATTAAGAGCCAAGGTGTCAACTCCAGACTCATTCTGGTTTTCTGAGTTCAGTTCCAATTCTGTCGCCTCTTCGGGCGCTGGCGTTGGTTGCGTTGGCCTAAAAAATTGTTATTGTTATTTTTACTATTTGTGTTTTGTCCTTTAATTCTACTGCTGCGTCTTGGACCTGTAGTTGAATTGAATACAGGAGGTTCCTCATCTTGGAACTCTTCATCAATATCATAAACTGTATTATCAGTTCCTTCAGTGTTATTCAAGGCATTTGTAGCTCCCTTGTTTACATCATTCCGCTCAATAAAACAAAGTTTGGGGTAGGCTTTTTCACTCTGATATGCTTGCCTATCCCTTATAAGTTTCTTAACTTTGTTTTGTTTCAATTTGACCAACATAACCTCAATACTTGTAAGTGTGCGGTCGTAGTCAACTTTGAAAGATGAAAAGTTTAAATCATCCTTCAACTGTTTATCTAGTGCATCAATTTCCACAATAAGTTGTTGCACATAAAGCTCATAATGTTTAATTATGAGTTGGAGCAACTGAATACCTTGTGCTTGGAACAAATCTTTTAAGTCAGTAAAAAATAAAGAATTATTAAGCAGTCCTGAGGGTGCAAAAGCATTTCTCAGACCTTTCGGTACAAGCCCCTCACGTATACATTGATTAAAGTAAGCTGTTTCTAATTGTAGTTTTTTAAGTATCAGCACTTTACTATCAAACAGTTTCAATTTTTCTGAAATCGAAAAGTTATTATTTCCTTCAGGATGTAAGTTAGATGCGCTTGAATTTGTGAAGGCAAACGCATCTATGTTATGCATCCAACTCGTAATATCAGTAAAATTCATAAGATTATTTGTTGTACCTGTAAACCTCCCCGCACTCCTTGTTTGTGCAGTAGAGGAATGTGCTGAAGCGTCATTCGTAAATCTCGTTGGACCCTTGGAGGTGTTTGCTGCAACATCGGCATACCTGACATGGTTGCCGACAGCTATTTCAGTAGATCCTGATAGTGTGCCTCTCACTGTATTTTGTATTAACTGTCCTGGCGGAATATCCGCTTCCGAAAAATCAGGTACTAAGCCAGACCGGGTACTGTCATCAGAGGCAGTGGGTTGTTGACTGGACACATGTCCCTGCTGGGACTGTCCAGAGCCACGTGCATGTGTCTTCTAGGACGGTCTAATGACAGCACAGACCCAGCATTGCTGGGGCTGGTACTGGCACTATGGGAGCGGCTGCAGGTTTGTTGTCTGCGACGACTGCCAGCTGATGATGTTGCTGGCATACATCCACATCGATGCCTCAACTGTCCTTCACTGTCCTGGCTCATGGACATGTAGTTGTGGAAGAGATCTAATGTGTCCCCCCAATGTCTTTCAATGACCTCGCTAATATTACGGATGCCAGCCGCAATGTCACTCATAGTGTCATTCATAGTGGTGCGATGTGCTCTAAGCTCCCTCAGACCCTGTCTGGTGTACCGTTCCATACGTGCCTGTGCCTGCATTACAGCCCGGAACATAGCTGAGGTTGAAAGACCTCTGTGGGCAGGTCTGACAGGGGCAGTATGACCATGGATGCTCACATGAGAACCCCTGGACATCTGCCTGTGTGGTACCATGTCAGGAATCTGGCCATCACTGCTGTGAGGGGATGCATGTGCCAATGATACCACACTACCCTGGTCAATGCACCCTGTATGCTGTCCCTCAGCTAAGGACACTGGTGACACTGGATGTATCGGCAGGATGACTGTGTGCATTGATGGGGTTGACTGCTGTGTAGTGTCGATTGGCTGACCAATGACAGACCCTGTCACATCTCCCTGTGCCATTACACATGTATCATCATTATCACTATCCCCAGCAATGGCTTCAGGTTCCCTGCTGCACTTCACCAGAGCAACATCAGAACCTGTGAGAGGAAGACAGGAAACACGGTTTACAAATGTGTACACGATATTAGCACACATGCACACAGGCACACTCCTCAGTCCAGCAGATACAAACACACACACACCTGCAATCCAGCACATACACAATACTGTTTGAGGGTGGATGACAGTATCACAAGGAAAAACATCACTGCACACGTGTCAGCATGCAGATTATGTGTTGCACAGGAACATGTAGTGCAAGTGTAGACAGCCCTTGTTAATAACAATACGTGTACTTGATGTTTGTGTGTAGTTGTTCGGTGATTGCCTCCACCCTGGGACACAATGTGTACAAGGACAGAACAATGTTGTGCAAGTGTTACAAGCTGTGGGTGCATATATTTGCACACAGACACAACACATGACGGTGCTACACAATAACTGCTATGTGTACTTTTGTGGTCAGTGGAACTGGATGTATTGTAGTAACATGAGCCATGAACAATATGCATCTTGTGGTCAGTCAACAATAATAATGTGTGCCACACAGGCAGCTAGCATGCTGTACCTGAAGTGCAGTAACATGACTACATCCACAATTACACAGCCACTTGTTACATGGGTGTGTAAGGTGGCCAATAGTCAGCATTGCCTAACATGAATGTATTATTTGTTCAAGACTGTTGCACAAAGACATGATAGGCCTCTACCCCTCAGGTATATTATGTGTGCTGTGTAGATGATAAGTGGGATACTGAAGGGTGGGCATACAGCAGGTGTCATAATTGGACATGTGTAGCAGGCTAAGGTGTAGTGTCTATGCCAAACATGTGTGTTGTGTACATGTGTATCAGGTATGCCTATCCAATGTCCGGTACTGTGTTGCCACATGTGTGTGTTATGCTCTGTGTATTGCATGTGAGTGAGGCAGCTACTGAGAATAACGGGATATGCATAGTCTCACAGCAATCATGCACAGCATGCATTATTCGTAGATGTGTTACATGTGCACAGACTACACCTCCATATGACTTGCACATGTCATTAGCAATAGTATTGCTACTACACACTCACCAGCATGGATTGGCTGCCTTGCTGTCACTCCAGAGGGACCTGGAAAAATATGACAGTGAATGCCAGTGGCCGCAACTGTGTCATTGATACTGTGAGTATGATAAAGTACAGTAGTACAACAGTTGGCTTTCACAGGTGTACATATTATATGCAGAATATCAATCTTGCACAAGAATAGGCAGGTTAACAGCTACACATACAGTACACATCTCACACATGCATAAACTACCAGTACAGAGAACAGTCAACTACAGATATGGCATGTTACCTGCACACTCCATTTCAAAATGCTGGGTGGCTCCAGCCTCCATGATGACACATGTTTGTGGATGTTGTTGTTGTTGGCCTGGAGCCACGTCACTTAGGAGGAGCTCCTCCACACTGGTGAGGGGGGGTGGATAGGTACCCCACCACCTGTGGCAAGCTGTTGTCTGTGGATATCAGATGCCCGCTGCCGGACATGTCTAATTAAATCACTGCAGTGATGGCGTACCTGCTCATATGTCCAGTTATGCATGCCTATGTCATTTAGCCGACAGATGAGATCTTGCCACAGTGCAGCCCTCGCATGCTAATTCTGGCTGGTCCTGGAAAACAGCACAGAGAAATTCTGCACCAGGCTCTGGTGGATCTCATGTTCCTCTGCTGCTGTATAAGGAGGGTTATGCTGATGCAACATCGCCCTGGAAGGAAAAGAAAAATATGTGAGCAAGTCATGTGACACACTTAATATTCTAATGTACTGATATCACTTAACTGCCATATATAGCATCTGTCTGTGTATCAGGGGATACACATGTTCAATACCACATATCAGTGCTCAACCCACAACTGTCTGACAGTGCCTGCCACACTCCATTCACAAACTAGTATACACCAGCACTCGGCACACTGTTTGGGATACAATGTACAACCTCACACTGGGGGTATATATCAAGCTAATGGATGAAAAATATTGTCATCCCATGCAATGAATGCAATGCACATTTACAGTTTCAATGGTAATCCACCCTAGTATTTGATGCCATACCCCTACCTGACATGTGTGCACAGTTGTTAATATAGCCAGCATACTGCTGTCACAGAGTATACATGCTGCCAGGTACACACACATACCCTGTAACACACGTGATTGCAGCCATGGTACAGCCATCATTACACACACATTACACATACATACAACACACAAATGTATGACGACACAGATGAGCATTTACTGTGTACCTTATAGTACTGTGTGCCCCTACTTGCAGATACCTATGCATGAGGTATGTAATCTGTGCAGACTACAGGAAACACACCAGACAGTGTTATCAGGGAATGTGAACATACACCATACTGTTGTGTTTAGGCCTACAACTTCAGGTAGTACAATGGTTCATATGTGAGCTGGATTCAACAGCAGTACCACTTACTGAGCATACATGTATTGCTTCTACCTACAACGGGACACCACAGTCGTACACAGGGAACTATGGCACAACATACGCCAATCTACTATGTTTGCATCCCGATAACTGACACATCTTTCTCTGGCCTCACACCTAGGACACAAACTACCATGACAGACACAAACTCACACTAAGCTATCACACCTTTACAGACCTTGACACAGTGAGTGTCACATTCATTCAACCTCAAATGGCTGGTATTGCACTGAGTACATGTGTGTGTGCATTGTGTCATAGGTAGGTACTATGCTATTGGCCTTGGGCCTAGGGCAGCCTAGCCATATGCTACCCTGCCCTCTGGGATGCATGTAATGTGATTTTACTTGCTCCTGTGAAACAGTTGCATGGAGGTGACTCACAGGGCATATTACCTATCTCCATAACATTCATCAGGGGTATGTATGACATCTGCTAATAAGGAGCCTTGTTTGTTAATGCTGGGTAGTTTAGTCCAGGGTATGGCATATTTGTGTATAGGAACCTGTACCACCAGCATGTGCTGTTTAGTGTGGTGACAAGGATTAGGGCCCTAGGTCATGTAGGCTGGATGGATTGTGAGGTGTTGCCATGGTGGTTGGCCGACTGGTATGGGTGTGACATAACTCTGTATGTCCAGCAGTGGTAACCTCTGTGTAGGAAGTATGCAAGGCACTCTAGCTGTGGTTCTGTGAGTCAGTCTGCATAGGGGATGTGTTTGAGGGCATTATCAGTCTTTGTTAGGTATGTCTGTGGCCTTTCCACTTGCTTTAGTTCTCATGGGAGGTACATACTGCACAGGACATTGTGAGGTGTAGAGGTGTACAATGACTTACATTTCCCTAGCTGACACAACTTTTGTGATGACACGTACCATGTACAGGGATTACAAGACTAGTGTGCCACTGTGGATATCAAAGGGGAGGCTACTATACACCTGTGTCCCATGTTCCCTTCTGACACCTTCAGTGGTAGGCAGACAACCACCTATGTGGTAGTTAGTGGGTAACGTGTTTTGGAATGGGGTATGGTACTGCAGTATCAACACTGGTGTTCAGTCCATGCTTTGGTCACCAGGCACCTGTTTCAATACATTTGCCCCCATGTCCCCCTCTCTCACTCTATACACACACACACACACACACACATAGAAAATAACCTGTTTAGATTTAAACGCCTCCAATGTCAGAGGCATCATATGGAGGCAAGCATTCAGTTAAAGATTGTTCCTCGTGGCTTACGGATCTTGAATATGCCGAGTTACGGCAACGTATATCCGGAATTATTGTTACGGTGGCAAAACATTAATCTACAAGCTAGCATGGACTACATGAGGCTGCTTGTGGATTTCTTTAAACCTAAAGAGACTGAATTGCTGGATATCTTAACTCAACAGCAGGACAAGCTAACAGGATTGATGGGAAGTGATTCGACGGATCTATTTCTACAAGAGATAGTCGAACGTGTTAATCGCTATGGCAACAATTTGCTTACACACAAAAGGAAGAAGATTAACAGGGACAAGCGAGATTTTGAATCCAACTGTGTGTTTGTTTGGCCTAGAACTGTACCCCCCAAGGATGTGCCCTCCAAGGTTGTGCCCCGTAAGGATGTCTCATCTGACATCAACAGAGGTATACATTTACAACCTCGAAGCAACAATGAGACAGCTGTTGTCGATGGAGAAAGGATGGAAGCAGGAGCTTGGCTGAAGTAAATGGGGCTAGATCACCTTTATTGGTGAATCAGGAAAGTTCCTTGGATAGTGCTGCTGTTAATAATTTCAACTTAGCTCTATTGAGTCCTAAATCAGTGACTTCTGTATATTTCACACCAACTGAACAAAGACCGGTGCCAACAGGACCTGTGGAGACATCTATGATTCGAACGGATACTGTTGTAAGACGTAAGATACACTTGGAAAATTTAAGAGAGGGCCGCCAACAGGATTTTGGAATAGTTCCGTTCCCCATAAGGAACGGGAGGAAACGGTCCATAGACCACGACAACGAGCAAGTGGCCAAACGTCTGGACAACAAAGTGGAGAGGTACAATCAACAGCACAGACACAAATGGAAGCCAAATCATTGATATGGAATATATCTGACTATCGTTTAACTGCAGCAGAGACAACACTTTTGGAGAAAGGACTTTCTTTCATTCCAACCAAGAAAGCAGGTATAAGCAATTATCTACTTGCAATCAGACTTTTCGTTAGGAATGTTAATTTGAAGCTCATGCACGAAGGATCTACGCATGTCAATGAATGTCCTTTTAAGCGCCAAGAGTAACGTTAATCCTAAACTTATGCCGAATTTAGAACTGTTTATAAAAGCTGTAGAGAACGATCTGTATCAAGGTGGCTTATTTGACTCTTTGCAGTTGACTGACAATCTGGATTCCACCTTGAGTGATGCTTTGGCTTCACTTAAGAATAATAAGCAAATTATCATTCGACCGGCTGACAAAGGTGGACAGACTGTTATCATGAATAGAACTTATTATATTGACTCTATGCTAAGCATGCTCAGTACAGATGCCTATGAGACCGTCACTTTTGAGATGATTGAGGAAAGTTGTTTAAAAATACAAAATATGTTAGATGATTGCCTGTCTCTAGGATTGCTAACAAGACAACTGTATGATTATTTTTCTGTAGATTTTCCAGTATTACCTAGTATGAATGGACTCGAAAGTTCATAAAAATGCCTTTTCGCCTTATTTAGACCAATTGTGGCTGGAGAGGGTTGGAGTCAACCTTTCTCGATTTATTTAGATACCAAACTTAAACAGGTTTTATCAAAAGTTGATTATGTTCTTAAGGACACAGGTCAATTTCTGACCGATTTGTACAGCTTCACTAGAAATTTGATACAGGTAGATGAGTTAGAATTGGTGACGATGGACGTTAACTCATTATTTACCTGTATACCTAATGAGACCGGTATAAGGATGGTCAGTAAACTGTTAGGGGAGATGTTCTCTGAAACTGAGACAGATCTATTGACATTGTTGTTAGAAACAGTGTTGGAGAACAATTTCTTTTTGTTCATGGAACAACCATACAGGCAATCTACAGGAGTTGCCATGGGTACCAGCTGTGCCAACTCATACGCCAATCTGGTGATGGTGGCATGGGAGAAGGAGGTCATCTCTACTTGTTCCAGCATCGTCTTTTATAGACGTTTTGTAGATGACCTCTTTCTCCTATGGGCTGGTACTGTAGAATCATTAGAGGCATTTTTTACCCATGTGAACAATCTAGATTGTTTTTTGAAGTTCACATTTGAGCACTCTGCATATGAGATCAATTATTTAGATACTACCATTTATAAAGAGTCAGGTAAACTAGGAACTAGGATACACAGGAAGGATTGTTACAGGCCCACTTATTTGGCCACAGACAGTATGCATCATCCAGGAACATTCAACAACATCGTCAAAGGGCAAGTCTTAAGAACATCCAGACTTTGCTCTGATGACAATGTGTTCTATAAAGAATTGCAGAATTTGGAGAATAACTTTACCAGTAGAGGTTATGACAAGTTCCTTTTGAATTCTACTATGAATCAAACCATTCGGTTAAGACAGAGCAGGGGGAGACCCTATTACTCTGTGTCTTATACAGAGAGTACTACTACAGTTAGGCCATCTGTGCCCATGAGGTTACCTGTCGTTTTACCGTATGCCAAAGATGTGCAGGCTGTGCAAAGGGTTCTATTTGATCATTGGAATATTCTAACAGCCGATGATGAAATTCAGAGTATTGTGGGCAATTGTCCAAGATATACCTATAACAATCTTGATAATCTGAAGCAGATTTTATGTTTTCCCAGTTTATGTGGGAATGGTTGGAATAGTGTGTCACCACTAGATCTTGGCACAAGCACTTGTGGTTCATGTGCACAATGCAAGTATGTGGACAGATCAAGGTTCTTTAGGAACCCTAATGACGGTAGGTTATGGGAGATTAGGTGTAGAGCAGATTGCTGTACTAGGAATCTGGTGTATGTGGCTTGTTGCCAAATTTGTTTCGCGTTTTACGTGGGGAAGACCAATAGGTCTATGCGAAAGAATCAGGGACCATTCCTACTGTTTCATGAGATCTGACACATACAGTGCAATTGCTAAGCATAGAATTCAGAATGAGAATCATGACTTTTGTTTCAAGTGCTACAAGTATTGCCAGTCAGGATCAGGGGTGGTGATTTAGTGAATTCCACTGAGTTAGCAGAATCCGAGTGGATTCTGAGGTTGGCTGCCCACCGTGGACGAGGTCTGAATGACTTCGTACCGCTTAAGCCCAAATTAAAAACTAGGTCTATCAAGAACTAGGCCTATTGTCAATCAGATCGATTCACTCTGATCTTATATTTATTAGTAATTATGCTATTGTCATCATTTTATTTTTATTTTTGTCATGTTTTGTATATTATACTATGTATTTATTAGTGTAAGGTTGTACAGTTTTTATATATGCAATATGTATGAATAGAACATATTTATGTTATGTAACATTGTTTTTTTTTTTTTTTTTTTTTTTTTATTAGTAGACAGGTTTATTCAAGATGACAGGAAATGATGTATGTTTTAGCTGTAGGTCTAAGGAAATGATGTATTTTGAAAAGGGACATAAATTGAGGTAAGGTGCTTTTGAATGTATAACGTCTGAAGAAGAGGGAAACCTCGATAGCGCTAACGTTATTTGTTACGTTTTTGTGATTAAACGCTGCTTGTTTTTATAAACGCTTTTTACTGATTTTTTGAAGAGTTACCACGCTACATCCAGTTGGGCTTTGTTCTTGGATTTATTTGTTTTTTGGACATTTTGGGCAAACATTTTTTATATATATATATATACACATATAAATATATATATATCAATATATACATATCTATATATATATATATATATATGTAAATATATATACATATCTACATATATGTATATATATATATATATATATATATATATATATACACACACCGCTATATATAACCATATATATATATATATATATATATATATATATATATATATATATATATATATATGTATACATATCTATAGACATTCATATCTATCTGTATATATGTATGTATCTACATATATATCTATATATGTATGTATCTATGATATATATATATATATATATATATATATATATATATATATATATGTATATACATATTCTATCTATCTATCTATCTATCTATCTATCTATCTATATATCTCTATCTATACATACCTCTCTATCTATGTACATATATATATATATATATATATATATATATATATATATATATATATATATATACATATATATATGCACACATACTTCTAAACATCCACTGATGTACATATACATGCACATATATGTATATATATATATATATATATATATATATATATATATATATATATATATATATATATATATATGCACACATACTTCTAAACATCCATTGATGTACATATACATGCACATCTTGGCACATAGACTGCCCACCTTTCATGGTGGGAATATCACTTCTGAAACAGTTGTCAGACATACCATTCTGTAATGATATTACACAGTGTTGTGCAGAATGCATTATGCTGTCCTCAGGCCGTATAGCTGTAGCAGGCCTCACTGGCTCAGTCCCACAGAAGTTCACCACCACATGACATATACCTGCACTGCATGCTGTTTTCAATGCCGCACACTACAACCTACATTGATATGTGCACATAGCAACCTTCTACTACATATGTATGTCCAGCCTTCACTAACAGTTGCAGTATGTCCCTTGCCCTATGCACATCTGCATATACATATATATACAGACTGCTAACACATATGGAGGGTTCACAGTATGTAGATTACCTTTCAGACACATCATTCAGATGCCAGCAAATACATATCTGTTACATACATTATCTTTGTATTTCTCACCTCTGTCAGTTGTACCTGTTGATGTGTTGTATTTCTGTATTTTGTGGACTGGTGTCTCTGACAGCTTTTTTTCTTTTGGCTTGCTCTTTTTTTTTATTTTTTTTGTTGGTCTCTGTCTCTCTCTCCCTCCAGTTGTTGCAATGATATTATTGCATGTGTGGACTGGCAGTACAGGCTGTTTTTCTAGGTATCTACACATGTCCATGTGATGGCATCTGCACCAATTGGTGGCCAGCATTTAGTATTTGCATGCAGCCTGCTGTGTGTTAATTGCAATGCTCACTGTGATTTCAGGACACTGCTATGAAATGATAGGTTAGGTAGGCATAGGCCTTTCAGTTTTGCAAGGTGGGGACCATGCTGGTTTGCTGTGGACACTGTTGTGTCAGTCAGAAGGTTGGTATATCTCTCATATCTGAGGCTGTGTTGTAGCCACTGAAATGCATGTTGTACTGAAACCTGACTGTTGCTTCTTCCAGTTCACTCTTCTCATTGTCTATGTTAACTCACACCTGCTAATGCTAGCACTGTTTACATGGGAGTATGTACTTTCCTGTGTGATTTGTGGATTAACTGGTATACAACAGTAGTTCTTGCAATGTGTTGCTATGGCTTTTCTATTTTCCCTTTACATTCACTCCTTGAATGCCTGATATTTGTCTTTACTGGAATGTGTTGCTATGGCTTTCCTATTTTTCATTTACATTCACTCCTTTTAATGCATGATATATTTCTTTCAGCACTAAGTTCTTATATGGCTGCTGTGGCTTGGTGGTACTTCATGCATTCTGGTGAGTCCAAGGTCTGGGGTTTGACACTTACAAAGGTATTTTATTTAGCTGTGAGCAGTACTAGGGCCTTGTCATACAGAGTGAATAAGGCACTTTTAAACAGTTGTAAGCGGGAAGCAGGAAGTCAGTAGGGACACCAGCTAGGGATGTGCAGGCTGGGTGTAGGGAAGGTCCATAGCTGCACATTTCTTTAACTGCAATAGCTGTACATATGTTTGAAATTTGGTGTGACATTTGAAACCTTCCACCCCTGAGAGAGGGGTGAGAACAACTAAGTATATTGTACTAACAATTATGAATATCAGGCACATGCAGTGCTTGTGAACTGCTATACTGTCATTAGTATGTTACTGACTTCTGAACAGTTTGTGTTTTGTTTGTGTTGACATTAGCACAGTCTGCTCAAGACAAGTGGACATATGTCAGAACTGTGTATTATTATGGATAGTAATCTGTCTGTGTACCTCCCACCTGTGGACATATCCAGCTGGTAGATGGAGGTTAGCCTAGTATTCCTTGACTGTGCACCACACCACTCTTTTCAGCACCTGCACAATGACATTGTCACAGGTGGTTGCTAGCAGTACCTGGCTACATCCTTTGATATTTCTGTGTTGTACTCCTACATAAGGGCATGCTTGTGGAAGTAATTTTACAGCTATTCATAGAGTGTGTAACAGCAGACAGGCTGATATGCCTGTGTGTTTCTGAAACTTCCAGGCCTCAGATACTCTCAGGTATATATTTGACCAGACTCAGGGAAAGGTACATATCAGTGGGATACACCCATGATATATTTCAGATATTCTGCAGTTGAGACTGTGGGGTATTTTGAGCATATGTATTACTGCACCATTTCTGACATGCAAGCAGTGTCTACTCTAACTTATTGACATTTACTATTATGTGGGATTCCCCACTTTTCTGCCTACTGTTAGGACATTTCACATGGAGTCAGTGGGGCACAGCTAACATTTGTTTGCAAATCAGGGACATCCCTGTAAATCAGTCACAGTTGGGAGGTCTGGCCTCTTACCTATGCAAATATGGCGGTGATTATCCTGCTCTGATACTGTGTGGGGTTTGTAAGGTGCTACTGTAACATTATTACCTACTAGCATGGCTGTTTCTCTTATCACACTCATGTAATGCAATTCCACAAGAATTGCCAGTAAAGATACACAGAACAAGCTTTGTGTAATGGCCTTCCTATTTTCCCTTTACATTCACTCGTATATTTCATGTTATATTTCTTTCAGCACCACAATCTTGTATATCTGCTGTGGCTCAGTGGTAATTCATGCAGTCTAGTATTTCGAAGATCCGGGGTTTGAGACAGGGGTATTTTATTTTTCTGATGAGCAGACTACAGGCCTTGTCATACAGAGTGACTAAGGCACTTTTAAGCAGTTGTAAGCGGGTTTGTGTGAGTTTGCACGATGCTTAGCTATGCTTATCTACACTTAGATAAGTGCACACAAGCGCACACCCGCTGAATACTGCTTAAAAGTGCTTACTCCCGCTAACACCCGCGCTAATTTCTTTTAAAGAAAAGAAAATGGGAAAATAGGAAAGTGGTGAAAAAGGGGCCACAAAGAGGGTAGGACAGTAGGAAAACAAGCTCGGGATGTGCAGGAAGGATGTAGGGAAGGCCCATAGCTGCCCAATTCTTTACCAGCAACAGCTGTGCATATGTTAGAAATTTAGAGTGAGATTTGACACCTTCCACCCCTGAGAGAGGGGTGAGGACAACAAAATATGTTGTACAGCCAATTGTAATTATCAGTTTACATGTCCAGCAGACATGTGTGCGAAATGGGCAGCTATGTATGGGGCATAATTTTTTTGTGGGAACATAGTGCCCTTTTTTTTTTTTTCAGGTGAGAGTGGAATGTGAGGTACAGGAAGTAGGTATATTTGGGGAGCTAGGTTGGGGAGGTTAACAGACAAGGCAAACAAGACGCATACAGGGGCGGAGTATGACACATGTGGTGGGTAAACACAATCGATGGGGATGGATATTTGGATATCGCAAGCCCATGAGCCCACAGATGGCAACAGTGGAACTGAGATCCCCACCCAGGGGCAGTTACCACTGCACCTTCACAGCCCAGGCTGGGGCTGTGCTGGGGGCTGGATAGGACGGGCAGGCACACCAATGAGTTGCGCTACTCTCACCTCAAGCTGGCATAGGGGATCAGTCACGGAATGCCTGATCTCACTACGCACCACAGCCGGACCCTTTGGAGGGTGAGTGGAGGCTCTCCTCTGGCCACGCTTGCAGAGAGGGGACGAGCCCCATCCCCTGCAGCACTTCCACCCAAAGGTGGCACAGGGCCACCGGAGGAGGAGGTCCCGGCCTGGGCACTGGTGCCAGGTGCACTCGCCAGCTGAGGCGGGAGAGGTGGGTCCGCTGGAACCCGCCTTCCCTGTTGTCCTATGCTTAGCAGTATTTTATGGCATTTTGGGTTAGTAACAAACAACACCATTCAAAATTAGTTGTAACAGCATGCATTAGTATTCCCATTAACCAAACATACATGAATTCCAAACATTGAGCAGCAAGCATAACACATGCATATTTAGAACAACAGTGGACATTCCAACAGCATGCAGGGTTGATTGGTGGCAACAGGCCATCAGGTTTGGATATGTGAACAGGGCACATGCATCAATGTACATGCAGATATGTATAAACTAACAGGACAAATGTCCATGGGAATTAATTGTGAATACACATACCCAGTTTGGTGTGGAATGGCATAATTTGTGAAAATAGGGTAAGGTGGAGAAATATTACATTAACAACTTAAACTACCTATACATATACTGTACATTCCTAGTAGATGCAGATATATATCCCCTACATGTATTAGTACAGTTTCCTGTATGTAACCTTAGGAATGTTGATGATGGGGATGTTACTGCTACATTAATATACATTTCATTTGTATTCATATATGTTCATATCTGGCTGTGCTCAGGTACAGCATCCTGCTACATTTGATTTATATGGGTCTAGACAACTGTGGATGTTCAGCATTTCATAGAACCATACTATCTCCATAATGCAAGGGTACATCAACATATCCAAATTGTGTGACGGACACAGTCCAGGTTCTGTACTTTATTAAAGACATTTCACTCTGTGGTTGTGACTGTCTCATTCATTTCATTATGTAGTGAATGCAGTATACCTTTATTCCAGACTTATTACAGCTTTCTTGGTAGCTTCATACTCTTTCTCACACTCTCTCACTTATTTTATATTTACATTTCAGGATGGTACTTAATTCTAGGCTTTATTAATATTTATTACTGGGTTACAACAATCCTTTCCAGCTGACTCACTTATTTCATATGGCAGAATTTACAAGGATGTATTCAACACTTGTCTATCCTTTGTTGATTGATTACAACACTCATTTTCAGGCTGAAGCAGTTATCTGATATTACAATACAGGTGGAAACTCTATTTGAGACTTGTTTAATCTTTATTAATGGATTGCAACACTCTTTTTCAGGCTGCATCACTTATCTAATCTTACCATACTAGCAGAATCTTTCTTCTAAGCTTATTTGACCTTTATTACTGGGTTACAACACTGAACTCTTTTACAGGCTGTCTCATTTATATTCTATAACAATACCAGCAGAATAATTACTAACCTGCCTGGTGGCGCAACCTTGCCAGCCTATCAGCATAGGCTTGCCGATTCACGGAACGAACACCTGCAGCTGTAATATAAATGAAGGAATATTGGAACATACCTATCCATACTATAGGCTAGGAGAGCATTTCTTATATACTTAATTACATGGATACTTACTCAGTAGTGGGGCATTGGGCATTTGACGGGCCTCCTGGATCCATCGGTTCAGTTGGTCCTCCTTTCGGTCGCTTCAGCTCTGCATGGTGGTGATGGACCTGTTCACCAGTCCTCGGAATGCCAGTGGCACTGGTGAGATCATGTGCCAACCGGTTCCATGCCTCTCCCTTGTACAGTCCCCATTGAACCTGGCCCTGCATGAGTTGGCCTTCATGATGATGGGCTAGGAGCCAAACCATATATTTTGACTTCTCAATGCTCCATGTTTGTGCTCTAAAGTGATTTCCCTCTCCTGCACCTGCCATCCTGACTACAAATGGGTACCACAATCAGTTATGGTGTGTATTCCCGCCTATGGGGCTTATATATGCCAGTTTTCCCCGCACTTATTTGTGATTGGCCGTTTTGGATATTTATCAGCTTACAGCAAACCTGCTTTCTCATGGTTATATTTTCATTAATTCCTATATGTATGGTAATACTGTATTTCTAAGTACTGCTGTCATGGCTTAGTGGTTCAGTACTTTGATTATGATACACAGTATCCCGGGTTCAACCCTTGTCATTGCTTTTTTATTTTACTACTGTCTAGACAGGCTAGGAGGTGAGTCTGTGTAAAGGCAACTTTGCTACAGGTTGCTCAATGTTGCCCGACGGTCAGCTGGTTGGCACGCTGCACAGCTCCGTGCAAACGGCTTACACTGGGTAACGCGTTATTTAGCTATAAGCAGTCATATTAAGCTGGGTGAAGCACTGCTCAGCTACGGGCACTCATATTAAGCTTGTTAAAGTGCTGCTCAGCTATGGGCACTCATATTAAGCTTGTTAAAGCGCTGGTAAGCTATGGGCAATTATGTTCCTTTTATATATTATATCAGTTTTGTTCACATATACATGGCCCATTTCATTACATTTTACTTAAATTATAGTTATATATGTCAGGGAATTGTTTCATACTTATTTAAATAAAAAATGGAGAATGATGTTGTGGGGGCTCGAACCGTGACTACCTCCTCTTTGGCTGGCGTCTGTACTGCTACGCTATTGTTACTTGGCTTAATTTGCATGTGTAGATCGTATATGCTTTTCAATGTCTGTTAACTGTGGCTGAGCAAAGGGCATACCCACGCAAATGGGCGCAAATGCGGGCAAACATTTTGGAAATTATATAAAAAAAATGAAACTGTTATTTTTACATTTTATACATTTTCAGTAGGGTTTAGTCTGTGGGATGTGTGGTGTTGTGTTCCATGACATTTCAGCGGACTCGCTCGTGGGTGTTTAATATCAGGGCTCTGACTCTTCTGAGGGCGTGTCCCTTTGCAGTACTCGGCAATCGGACACACCCCCTACTTTCCTACATGGACCGTGTTAGACTAGGGTATGATTCAGCATGCCCTCATGAATATGCATGGCGTGCTGATGTCATACCATTCAACTGCAGCCTCCGAGTAAGACATATTAAGTCTTACACGGAGGTTTCGTGAATTCGGCCCACAATCTATTTATATGATATGAAAGAGAAAAAATGGGGCATTTTAATGGCACAAAGCACATTATTAGGCAAGTGGAAAGTACAAAAAGTTTGTTAACTAAAGAAAATGTTCGATTTATTCACATTGTGCAGTTGCTTGACATGTTTCTTACACTGACAAGAGGTGTTCTCTTACACAAAGATGACATTACAAGAGTATTACAGTGCTCGTAAGTTATTCAGTCACATCATAAAGTTCTCAAATGTTTCTTAAAATGATAGTAAATGAGATTAGCAGATGATGATAAATGACTTTTTTTCCCTTATCATGACATTACAAAAATACCAAAGCACCAGAAAAGTTTATTTCGCAAAATCCAGTTATTTGAAAGTACTATGAATTTGTTTATTTACATAATTCCTAAAAGCCCAATAAAGGTATAAGTTCAGAGTACAAAGACATTGAACAATTACTGGCATTAGTTCTGGCATACCTGCGTGTATGTATGTTTATGCTTATTTGCAAAATTCTTTGCTGGTATGTGTTAATGTGGCAGACAGATTTCAAAAACCCCTACCACTTGTATTTGATCAGAATGTTGCAGAGAACTGGAGGATATTTGAGCAAAAGTAAGATATTTTTATACAAGTAGCTTATGTAGATAGAGATGCATGCACAAAGGCATTAATTTTGTTAAATCTAGCACGGTCAGAGCCATAGAAAGAGAGTGTTCATTTGTGTATGCACCAGCAGTATATGAAGGAGAAGATGCGGACCACCATGTTGTTGTACAAGCTGAATCAGGGGAAGACCCTGAGTGTTTGAAATGCAAGTTCAGAGAAATGTGTAAGTCCCCCAAGAAAAATATTACATTAAAGAGGCTATTATTTTACACAAGAGATCAGAAGCCATGGGAGACATTTGCAGATTATATAACTGACTTGAGAAATAGACGTAAAACTTGTTGGTTTGATGATTTAAAAGATGAGCTGATAAAGGACAGGCTTGTATGTGGTATTAACAGTGCTAGTGTGAGAAAGATTTTACTTCATGACAGTGATTAACGTTGAGCAAGGCCATTGAGATTTGTCAAATCCATGAGATGACAGAGAAACACACAGGTATGCTTGCGAGTGACAAGAGCATGGTTTCAGTTGGGTCTAGAGCACATACTGATAGTATGCAACACACGGCAAACAGGAGCAGGCCTAAGCATGTGGCAACTAAAGGGTTTCCAAAAAGGTGTGAGACTTTCTAGGAAGTTCCAAGAAAGGTGCAAGCTCCAGCACCAGCTCAGTGCAGTATAAGCATGAATCAGCAAAACCTAAATCTAGCTTTATTGTTAACTGTCACAATTATGGTGTGAATCATGAATCTGAAAGATAGAAGTGCTTAGCATTCGGGCAACAATGTCACAAGTGTAAAAAAAAGGGAACCATTTCCAAAAGTCTTGCAAATCAAAGCCTCACACAGTTGTAAGGAAAGGTCACACAAAAAAGGAAGTTGATCAAGTAATATCTATTATTCACTAGGTCATATAAATATGGGGAGATTCCTCAAGATTGGAGACATACACTTATTAAACCTGTCTTTAAGGGAAAGGGAAGTAGGACAAACCCAGAATCATACAGACCCTTAAGTCTACTTTCATGTTGTGGAAAAATAATGGAGAAGGTAATACTGGATAAGTTATTGTCAGAACTGGATAGGTTGGGACTTGAAACCATATATCAGCATGCATATATTGAAAATAGATCTATAACCACCTGTAACATGATGTTCTATAACAATATAATAACAGCTATGAATGAAAAATTGTGCTGTGATTTGATTTATATAGATTTAACTTCAGCATTTGACAGGGCTATGCACAAAACACTGACCAATAAATTAGTACAACTAGATATTGATGTACTGTTGATAAGATGGATAGCTGCATGGCTTACAAATAGGACATGGCAAGTATCACACACCAACTGGACAGGTGAAATCCTTGGTCACAGTCAAGGTGTCCCACAGGGCTCTGTACTAGGCCATTACTTGTTTAGATTGTATCTTTCAGACCTCACCTTTTTCATCTGAGGTGTTTTACAGTCTATATGCAGATGACCTGAAATTGGGTAAACTGATTACAAGTGTTACAGATAAGGCATGTCTGCAAAATAATTTGACTAAATTGACCATTTGGGCAAAGGAGAATAATATGTTGATAAATACATCAAAAACTAAGCATATGAAATTTGGGAGACATAAATTGAAAGGTGAATATTTAATACAGCACACAGTGATTGAAACTGTAGACTCATTTAAGGACCTGGGTATATGGGTAGATTCAGCAATGAGTTTTTCTAATCATATCAACCAATTGGCTAATGATAGTTATAGAACAATAGGTTGTATAAAAAGATTTATAAAGTCTAGGAAATCAAGCATAATGAAGTAATTGCTTGTTAGTTACATTAGACCCAAACTTGAGTATGGCATAACAATATGGAAACCCTATAGGAAAACAAGCATGAACAAACTGGAAAGAGTACAGTGGACATATACTAAGAGCATCCATGGATGTGAAAATCTAAGTTATTATGAAAGACTAAAATATCTAAACTTGTACAGTGTCTCTTACAGATATTTAAGAGGAGATCTTATTCAGGCATATAGGGCATTTAGGGACAACTACCTCTGGAAATGTTTGGGGTTATCAAAAAGTACTAGAGAATTGTCATATAACCTATGTAAAAGATTCTATAGGAATGAGAAGTGTACTAAATGGTTCTCTGACAGAGTAGCTGATGCTGGGAACAGACTACCAAATTACATTAAAGCAAGTACTAGTTTAGATATTTTTAAGAAAAGCCTGGACATTTATTATGGGAACAAGTGTTTTGGCATATTGGCAAACTAGAAGGGCTTTAATGCCCATGCTTGAAACATGTGTATGTATGTATGTAAGTAAAGCTGAAGCAGTCAGCTTTCTATGTTGATGGTGCATCAGTGCCTGGTGAAAGAGTTGATGCAGTGAACTTATTAACAAGAAGTGAAGTGTTTTGTACTGTCCAGATTAATGGAAGATCCACAGAGCTCAAAGCAGACACTGGTTCAAAATGTAATGTGATAGCAGACACATTTGCTAGAGTGAGAACTAAAGAACAACTCAATGTAACCAGTAGTGTGAGACTTGTTGCTTATGGAGGTGAAGAAATTCAAACCAACGGTTCAGTGATACTTTCATGTTATTTGGCCAAGAACTGTTACAACTTGTTATTCTACATAGTCCAAAGACCAATGCAATCTTTATTAGGTCTCAAAGATAGTTTTAGAATGAATCTACTTTCTTTTGCTAAAGAAGTTCATCACATAAGTGCATTTCCAAGTTCTAATTTTTCAGAAGCCACTTTCTCTGAGTATGCTGATGTTTTTAATGACAAGTTAGGCAAACTTCCAGTTGTGTATTCCATGAAGTTAGACCCAGAGGTCACTCCAGTAGTCAGGCCAGCAAGAAAAGTTTCAATAGCTATACAAGATAAAGTTAAGGTTCAGTGGGATAAAAAGCTGCAGTAATATGTTATTTGTTCTGTCACAGAACCAACTGAATGGGTGTCGTCCATGGAAGCCACTTACAAAAAAAGGCTCAGAGAAAATCAGAATATGCATTGACCCAAGAGATTTGAACAAAGCATTAAAAATACTATATCATCCAATGTGCACAGTCGAAGAGGCTGCAGCTATAATACTGAATGCCACTGTATTTTCAGTTTCGGATGCAAAGAGCTAATTTTGGCAAGTGACGCTGGATGGCAAATCCTCATTTCTAATTACTTTTGGTACTCTGTTTGGCAGATATAGAGTCCTAAGGATGCCATTTGGAATAAATTCTGCAAGTGACATTTTTCAGTGTGCAAGGGAACAATTTTTTTTCAGGTTATCCTTGCGTTATGATCTATTGGTATGAGGCAATGGTGAAAAAGAGCATGACAGAAACCTCAAGAAAGTTCTAGACAGAGCACGTGTAGTAAACTTGAAGCTCAATTCTCTGAAGTGCAAATTCAGACTTCCAGAAGTTATGTACAGGCTTGAGACCATACCTGACCAAACAAGCAGCTATTCTTGAAATGTCAGCAACAGATAATGTACAAGCTTTACAGCATTTTCTGGGCATGGTCAACTATTTAGGCAAATTTATACCAGACTTCAGTGAGTTGACAGCAACTTTTAAGAGCACTCACATGCAAAAATGTTGCACGGTCGTGGTTGAACCAGCACCAAAAGGCATTTGAAGACCTCAAGCAGAAAATTGCCACCCCACCTACATTACAATACTATGATGAAAACAAACCAGTTACTCTTTTCTGAAATGCTCCACAATTTGGTCTAGGCACAGTTATAATTCAAAAGGGCAGACCAGAAGCCTATGCATCTAGAACACAAACCCAAACTGAGATACAGTATGCTCAAACTGAGAAGGAACTTTTGGCAATAGTATTTTCATGTTCCAAGTTTTATGATTATAATTATGTTTGTGCTATTCAAATTGGAACTGATCATCATCCTCAAGTTACTATTCTAAAGAAGCCTATGCATTCCACTCCAGTGAGATTACAAAGAATGATGCTCAAATTGCAAAAAAAAAAACAGTTTCAGAATGGTCCACACTTAAGGCAAATTGCTCTATCTGGCTGATACCTTATCCAGATCACCCAGAATTACATCAGAACAGCTTAACAAAGAAACCTTTGACTTTGATGTGAAGTCAATGCATAATTGTTCCACCACTAGATGGGTTAAGAGATCACCCTTAGACTGATCCAATTTTGCAGAATCTCAATCACTATATCAATGTCGGATGGCCATCAAAGCAATCTAGTCTGTCACCTGAAGTGCAAACGTAGTTTCCTTACAGAGATGAATTATTGATGGAAGATGCCATTGTTTTCAAGGGTCCTAAAATTGTTGTTCCTGCTTCCTTACAACAAGAATATATCCAGATTTTGCAGTGTGGACACCCAGTGTCCACATCCACTAAAAGAAGAGCAAGAGAATTAGTATCTCGGCCTTCAATACCAAAAGATATTGATAATGTTATTTCTTCTTGTTCAGTATGCAATAGTACTAGATCACATTTGCAAAGAGAATCACTTCAGCTAAGTCCAGTTCTTGAACTACCTTGGTCTACTCTAGCAACGGATATCTTTGAGTGGAACAATTAATGCTACTTAGTTCTGGTAGACTCTTATTTGAATTGGTTTGAGATTGCTCTACTAACCTCAGCTGCTGTTATTACTAAGTTGAAACATCATTTCTCAGTTCATGGTAGTCCATTCAAACTTTTTCTGACAATGGTACTCAATTTACTAGCCAGTTGTTTCAGAAATTTGCAAAAGAATGGGACTTTGTACATGTCACTAGTAGTCCTGAATATTCTCAGTCCAGTGATCTAGTCGAACATGCAGTGCAGAGTGCAAAGTAATGACTTGAAAGGTCAAAGCATGACAGTACCGATGTATTTTTGAATTTGCTTAATCTCAGAAACATACCCCATGATGATATTCTTGGCTCACCTGCTCAAAGACCGCTTTCCAGGCAAATTAGAACATGCTGCCTTTTTCAGGTTTTATGTCACACAATATGGATAAGTATCTAAGCCCAGTGTGAAATACGCAGCAACATGGACTTGATTGTACATACATGTGTATTTAGTGTTGTATAATGCATGGCTAAGGATTACCTGTGATTTCTGCATGCCAAATAGTCTCATAACAATTGCATGATCTATGTCTCAAAGACGGAGGATATAGATCATAGTGCAAATTGCATGCTATATCTTTAAGAAGCATACAAGGCTGTACATGCACATAAAAATTCTGAACACATGCAATCCCTAGTACCATTTTGAAGGAGCAGCCAGGGAGTGAGCATGCATGATCACAGTTGTTAGTTTGTATATAAGTTACTTAAGAGTTAGTAAGCCTTTATAGTGATGTGTTTGTATAAAATAAAGCTGCTTGAACAGAACCCACAAAGACTCCTTTTATTTTCGTGTCCTAAACACGAAAGTGACAAATGGTTTCACGACAATTCTAGTCATCATGCTTACTGGGAGTTCGCACACTGTTTTAAAATGTTGCACTCTGCTTACCATCTCCCAAACACCATACTCGTCAGTGTGCACATCTGAGCAGCGTGCTTGCGTGATGGTTACCAAAATGCAACTGTAGCAAGCAAAGCAAATTCAAGGTTATTGGATATACAGGTAGTTGTATATATATATATGTTAGACAAATGTGAAGGCCATGGCAGTCCAGATAGCAGAAATACACTTACAGGAATATAGTATATAATAAACTCACAGTTATACATTTGTGAACAAATGTGATAATACATAGATAAATGACTACATAACTGACACAATACTAGTGCATCAGCCCTCATACATATAATTAGTATCAGTTACACCATATCGAGTGTTATAAGTAACAGTGAATATAATGGGAAGTGGAACAATAGTAAAAGTGTATGGAACATGCTGTATTCAAACCCAGAGCCATGTGTATGGCAGTCATACACTTACACCTGCTGCCACAAGAAGGTTGAGAAAGCACTTGTCCACATTACAGTTCATTGCTATAAACTGCAACAACACAACTGTAAAACAAAGGTTGTGCACCTTGTACTAAGACCCAGAACCATGTGGGACTTATTACAGCCCTACACTTAACACCTGCTACCACAGGACTTGTCACATGACATTCCTTATTTTACTAATCATTCTTAAGGTTTCACTGTTAACCACAGGTCAACTTCACTTACTGTGTTTGTGCAATGCCCAGTAGTATTAATTAAATGCAACTAGTTTCTAGTTTTGGCTGCCTGGGTCCTGTCTGGCCAGTTGTTCAGTTTGCGCAGAGCTGAGCTTTGTGCAAATGAGATAAACAGAGCCAAAGCTGACATTCATTTGTCTGCTACTCCCATGCTTGCACTAAGTGGTACATTGTGCAAACACTGGCCAATAAAAAAAAAAGAAAAAAAAAAGAAAGAAAGAAAAAGGAGAGGTAGTTGAAATGAGGAAAAACAACCTATGACATACACACTAGAAAATGTTAGTACACATGATATATTACTACATAGCTCTGGATTTTAACTATCACTCTAGTACACCTTCAGAACACAGGAAGGGGGTCTTATACCTCTTTGCCACACAAACAGACTTGCAGGAAGGAACTTAACTCGATATGTACACAACCAACTGCAACAGCATCTACAGTGATATCAAAGCATACAAGTACTATTTGTACATTTAGTAGTTTTGGATGTAGTGCATTAAGTGATCACACAACCTGGCATTATTATTGCTTGCAAATATACAGCTCTGTCTTACATTTCTGTGTCTTTTGGCCATTCTTCATGTATCTGAGCAGTAGTTTGAGACATGTAATGGGTAAGCCATTCTATACTATGGGCTTTAAAATGTGTGAGGATATAATGTGGAAATAATAACATATGCAGTTGCCAAAAAATAAAGGGCAGGTTGGATTTGAAGGAACACAACCTGTGACTTGTGTGCTGCTTACTTACATTTCCAGCCTTACATCTAATACTTTGTAGATGTGACCTGACACACCCACTGGAGTAAGGCAGCCAGCAGTGCTGCTGCTTTTTCCTTCTCCCAAACACTAATCAGTCAGTTGCAATCCACTAAAACCAAACATTGGGAAAGAGAGTTGCACTGTCTTTACAGCCCTATACAAACCACCTTTTTGGAATTCAACAATTCTAATGAGTTTGCACTTCATTTGCATCTTCACCATGCTGACAGCCCTGCATCTACACCATATAAAAAGGCAACCATGTAGCTAGACAAACTGATGGCGAGGGTACTTGTTTATGTGTTGAAGAGTCAAGATATTCTAATACTTTGTGATATATCTGCACAAACATGTCCCAGGAAGAGCTTCCCAGTAGGCTTTGCTATCTCAGGCATTGAATACTTTGTATAATAAAACAATTGAAATTAATATGTTACTTCTATGTCATTTGCATTTTTATGGGCGGGGTTTAAAGATTGGTACAGTTATTAGCTTAGGTTTGGGTTGACAGACACGTCCTTGTTGACAGTGTAGTTAGTGGACATATAAAGAGGTACAAGTATTACCAACTGTGTTATTTGTGATGATGTTGCCCTTACTTCTTGCTTAACTTCTTCCAGGCTCATCCAGCTTACAGAGGAGACTCATCTGTAGATGGTAAGCCACACATTTTTATATCAATACTGATGACCATTTGAAACAAATGTTTTAGTGTGTGCTTTTGATGTCAAGCCTGCTGTGTGTATTGCCCTAGTGTCTGTAGTTTTTGTAATAGTGATACCACTGTTAATTTGTTAGCATATACTTGAATACAGTAGTGTAGGTATTATTATTGTCCTGTGTTTCTTGCTTTTTATCACAGATGATCATGACAGTGAAAGTATGGACCATCTACCACCTGATGTCAGTGTAACTGTGATGTCCGTGCCCTGGCCCAGCAATCAAGGAGCCTCAATCCTCACCACTAACACTAGAGATAGCATCTCATATATGAAGAAAGGATCACAAATACACACAGTAAAGTGCAATTTCCCTTAAGAGCACACAGAGATCACAGTCAGTCCAGGGTTGGTCACTCCCTTGCTCTCCAGGTCCCCAATAAGACTCCTCACTGGCATCGCTATAGGGTCCAGATCTCAGGCAGCTGGGTAAGCTAAAATCTCCAGCACGCTCTCTGTCCAACCAGTGCTTCGTGTCCCTGCCCAAGTAGCTGACACACAGACACACACACACACACACACACACACACACACACACACACACACACACACACACACACACACACTTTGAGATAAGAGTTTATACAACCACACAGACACTTCTGGGGAAGGCTGGCATAGGTTCTCCAGCTGTGCCCCTTTTACCCAGACTATATGGTACAAATCACTGCCACCACCCAGCTAATACTTATCAGCTACTCAAAGGCCCTTAAAAGGATGTCCAATTATTGCTGTACAATATTATTATCCAATTGTTAGTATAGCCCAGGGCTAAAGCTATAGGGGTGGCTTTGTACAATTTTACCAAAGGGATACAAGTACTCTAAAGAGCTTAAATTATCACTACACAAAACAGCCACAGTTGAAAGGTTTTAAAATATTTAATAATAAATAATAAAACACAAGATAATACTTCTTGCTACACAGTGCTAGTCAAGAGTTCAGAGATCACACAGAAATACTTAAAATAAATCAGTGGTACAGTTCTGACATCACAGAAAAACACTTAATATAATATTTCTAGTTTCTAGCTATTTCTAAAAGAAAACACGAGTCTAAGATAACTTACATATGAGCAAGACAGTGCTGTGCGTTGGATGATCAAGACAAAAATGCTTAATGCCTTCTGATTCTCTCTGTTTTAATTGCTATTGCAGTCCTGATTCCCATAACATAATTTGTTTACACTTTCCTGGTGTTCCCAGGCCGATAAAAACTGCATTTACATTATTTTACACCTAGACAGAAACCATACACATACAGCCATTACCTGCAATGCTTCAGGCACAGCCAGTGACACTACAGATATTGGAGAGGTGGAGTGTGAGGCCATTAATCAGGAAAGTGTGGTTACTATGGCTTCAGTGTCTATGGAATCTGGTCATAGCCAAAGTGTGGGCAAGGTGCCATGAAGGAGGGTTGTAAGTGGGTCTCAGAGGGGGCCTGCCGGCTCTACCTGATGCAAGTGTCTCTTTCTGTGCCACTCAGCATATGCTTACGGTCATAATGGATCAAAGGAACATTCCCTTAAATGCTCCAAACAAATGCTTAGAGTTTCAGATGTGCCTCAGGCTGACATGTGTTACTCTCTCCAATGTGTTTACAATTCAATGGATCAGATGAATGACACATTGGAATGAGGAGTATCTTTGATGGAACAAGTGGTGTCTGTCATTGAATATGTTGTGCCCATAATGACATGTCTGCTGAGAGAGGAACATCATCCTCATGGGCGTAGGTTAGCCACATCATCTGGTGTCAGCCAATGTGTGTGTGCCCGATCATGCTCTCATAGTGGCAGTACTTCCACTGCACCATCAGTGAGTGCCCTGTATATTGATCAGATTGTGTGATAAACCTTTAAGAAGCATTCCAGTTGGTGGGTACTTGCATATAAGTACTGAGTATGTGCAAGCAAGAGTGCCATTTTGAATGAGCAGCCAGATTGATAGCATGCATGTGTGTAGCAGTCAGTCAGTTAGTTTATTTGTTTAAGTTTAATGCTCCTGCCATTCATCCTGATGGGTTTGTATGTAATAAACTACTTAAAGGAACACCCAAGCTTCTTCATCTTATTAAGATATACAAGACAAGTGACATGCTGGTAAAATTGTATCCAGAGTCAAAATCATAAGAGCAAGCAGTTAGAAATGGAGGAATATGCAGGAGAGGTTCATCCCTACTGCTCAAACAACTTGCAGTCATGTCCGAAACAATTTCCAGGTAAACAACAACTATAAAACAAAGCACTCAGAATGCTCAAAACAAATTTTTAATTAAACAAATTGCCCAAAACTGTGACATATTGATAAAAATATTAGAAATAATTACAAAAATGTTCGAAAAAATCTGAATCACATAAAATGTGTAAAAGAAAGGAAACAACTTTATTTTTTCTATATGTACTACTTTTGCTGATTAACTAAAGCTACTTGAAATATCTGAAGTATGCAAAGTGTTTGCAAGTGTGTGTAGTATTAGAGGACAGTTATTATGCAAAGTGCAGTCATTTCAAAGAATATTTTGTAAAGTACAGACTTTTGAAGTGTTTTTTGTGCATTTGAATAGTATTACAAGTACGTAGTGTGTGTTCATATTTATATATAATAACAAGGGCCAAGACTGCATTGTGTTCATTATAATTTGTGGGCATGGCAGAAGGATTTCAGAGACCTGCACTCTTGTTTTTGGTAACAATATTGCAAAAAATTGGAGAGTGTATGAGCATGAATATGATATTTTCATACAGGCTGCTTTTTCTGACAACATTGCATGTAAAAATTTAGCTCGTTCAGAAGCCATTTAAAGAGAGCGTTCATTTGTGTATGCACCTACTGTGTTTGAAAAGGAGGTGGAAGACCACAATATTGTCGTACAGGCTAAAATGAGGGAAAACCATGAATGTTTAAATGTATATTTAGAGACATGTGTAACCCCCAAATGAATATCACAGTGGAAAGCCACTTATTTTACACAAGAGTTCAAAATCCTGATGAAACTTTTGCAGCAATTATAACCGACTTGAGAAATAAGGCTAAAACATAAAGACTTAGTGATTTAAAGGATGAGTTGATAAAGGACAGGCTTGTGTGTGGTATTAGTAATGACACAGTGAGAAAGATTTTGCATCACTACAGTGATTTAATATTAAACAAATGCCATTGAGATTTTTCAGATAAATGAGCTTACAGAAAAGCACACAAATATGCTTACAAATGAGAAAAGCTTGCTTCCAGTACCTTCTAAAGTTAATGTAGACAGTATGCAGCATGAGGTTAAAAGATACAGGCCAAAGGGTTTGGTCTCCACAGCAAAACCCAGAGGCTCATAGCAGCTTCAATAAGGCCTAGGGCACACACAGCAAAGCGCAGTGTGACTCAGCAACACCTGTAAATAGCCTGATAGTCAAATATCATATTTGTGGTGGTAACCATGAGCCCAAATGAGAAAAGTGCTTAACTTTTGGTCTGGATTTCCATACTTGTGAAAAGTGGAATAATTTCAAAAGGTTTTGTAAATCAAATAAGGCACATTATTTTATTAAAAGAGAGCTTTTAAAGAGGCAAGTTGATCAATTAGAATGCTGTGACCCTTCTTTTTATGTTGATGGTGTGCCTGTGCTTGTTGAAACAGTCAGTGCAGTAGAATTATGGTCAAAGAACATAATCTTTTGTACTGTTTGGATTAATGGGAGTCCTGTACAGCGCAAAGTTGATACTGGTTCAAAGTGCTATGTTATGTCAGCAGAAACATTTTCTAGAGTAAAAGCTGCAGAACAACTTGATTTAGCAAAGTGTGCGAAGTTTATTGCTTGTGGTGGTGAAGCAATTCATATCTAAGGCTTAGTAGTTGTTTCATGTTACTCTGCTGGGAACAGCTATGACTTTGCAATTTTACATAGTCAAAAGACGTGCAGTCTTTAGTAGATCTCAGAGATATTTTGAGAATGGGAATGATTTCACTTAATGAAGAGATTCATCATGTAAGTTTGAATGAGAACAGACTATTTTTTCTGAGTATTCTGTTATTTTTGCAGACAAAGTAGGCAAACTCTCAGTTGGTGTACTCCATGAAGTTAGTCTCAGAGGTCAGGCCAATTATCAGACCAGCATGGAAAGTTTCAGTAGTTATGCAGAACATAGTCAAAGCCAAACTATACAGAATGGTGCAGCTAAGAGTAATATGTCCAGAAGAAGATCTATCTGAATGGGTATCCTCCATGGTAGTAGCTCATAAGAAAAGCTCAGATGATATCAGAATGTGTATTTATCCAAGGGACTTGAACAAAGCATTAAAAAGGCCTCATTATCCCTTGCACTCAGGAAAGCTGCTACCCTCATGCCAAACGCCACTGTTTTTTTTCTGTTTTAGATGCGAAGCGTTCATTGTGGTAAATTTTGCTTGATCAAAAATCTTCATTGCTAACCACATTTAGTGCACCATTTGGAAGATACAGATTTCTGAGAATGTCATTTGAAATAAATTCTGCCAGTGAAGTCTTTCAGCGTGAGATGGAAAAAATTTTTTTCTGTCTATCGGTATTATAGTAGATGACATTCAAGTATGAGGCAATAGTGAATTCAAACATGATAGAAACCTCAAGAATGTCCCAGAAAGAGCTTGTGAAGTGAATTTTAAGCCGAATATTCAGAAGTATAAATTCAGGCTAAGAGAAATTACTTATGTTGGTCATTTGTTTACTAGTTCAGGTTTATGACCAGATCCTTCCAAGCTAACAGCAATTTTTGAGATACCAGCCACATACAAAGGTGAGTTACTGTTATGGCACAAACAAGGATAGACTGTTCTTTTGTGGGTGGGGGGGAGCAAAGGTGAGTTACTTTTGTGGTACAAACAAGGATAGACTGTTCTTTTGTGGGGATGAAAGGTGAGCTATTGTGTTATGGCATAAACAAAGGTAGGTTGTTCTTTTGTGGAGGGAGCAAAGGTGAGTTACTGTTATGGCATAAAGATAGGTTATTTTGTGGGTGAGGGGAGCAAAGGTGATTTACTATCATGACACAAATAAGGATATTTTTCTCCTGTTACTCTCCTTGTTTTGTATCCTTCCTATTGTTCATATTTCATATCTGTAGACTGTTATGTGTTTCTACAGGGGGTAATACTGACTGGCTATCTTTTCTGTTTTAACTGGAAACAAATAATTCTTACTTATGTGATACTTATGTGTATTATCCTTCTGTTGTCTTGTAGAACACCTAGGAGCATGCCACCCAGTCATGTCAATCCTTGCAGAACCCCCTTCACAGATGCCAAGAACAAGGTCATAGTAGATGCCTTTTGACATCATGGTGCTTTTCTGCTGTGAAGGGTCAGAACATAAGGCACATAGGATGCAAGTTTGGCAAGAGATAGTTACTGATCTAAATGGCGTGGGTCACCATGGCATGTGCACCACAGGGCCACTGAGATGACCACATCTGCATGGAGGGGAGCAGCTGAAGTGGGCCATGATCAGATGGGTGCCAGGAAGGTCCTGCTAGGAAATCACCACTGCCATCCAATGAAGAGTTCCTTGCCAATATCAGGGCTCCTTACAGGTCACAGATGAGTGCAGTACAGCATGTCCTGGATGTGGGAACAACAGTGTTAGAGACAGCAAGCATGTCCCAGGAAGAAATTCCAGGTAGGCTTAGCTATCTCAAGCATTGAATACATTGTGTAATAAAACAATTGAAATTAATATGTTACTTCTAGGTCACATGCATTTTTTATGGGCATGGTTTAAAGATTGGTACAGTTATTAACTTAGGTTTGGGTTGATAGACATGTCCTTGTTGACAGTATAGTTAGTGGACATATAAAGAAGTACAAGTATTACCAACTGTGTTACTTTTATTTGTGATGATGTCACCCTTACTTCTTGCTTAACTTCTTCCAGGCTCATCCAGCTTACAGAGAAGACTCATCTGTAGATGGTAAGCCACACATTTTTATGTCAGTACTGAAGACCATTTGAAACAAATATTTTAGTGTGTGCTTTTGATGTCAAACCTGTTGTGTGTATTGCCCTAGTGTCTGTAGTGTTTGTAAGAGTGGTACCACTGTCCATTTGTTAAAAAAATACTGGAATACAGTAATGTAGGTATTATTATTGTCCTGTGTTTCTTGCTTTTTATCACAGATGATCATGACAGTGAAAACATGGGCCATCTACCACCTGATGTCAGTATATCTGTGATGCTCATGCCCTAGCCCAGAAATCAAGGAGCCTTAATCCTCACCACTAAAACCAGAGGGAGCATCTCATATATGAGGAAAGGATCAGACATACACACAGTAAAGTCCAATTTCCTTTAAGAGCACACACATATCAAAGTCAGTCCATTGCTGGTCACTTCCTTGCTCTCCAGGTCCCCAATGAGACTCCCCACTAGCACATATAAAGAGTCCAGATCTCATCCAGCTGGGCAAGCTAAAATCTCCAGCACCCTCTCTGTCCAACCAGTGCTTCATGTCCCTGCCCAAGTAGCTGACACACACACAGTTTGAGATAAGAGTTTATACAACCACAAAGGCACTTCTGGGGAAGGCTGGCACAGGTTCTCCAGCTGTGCCTCTTTTACCCAGACTATACAGTACAAATCACTGTCACCACCCAGCTAATACTTATCAGCTACTCAAAGGCCCTTAAAATGGTGTCAAATTATTACTGTGCAATATTATTATCCAATTGGTAGTATAGCCCAGGGCTAAAGCTATAGGAGTGGCTTTGTACAATTTTACCAAAGGCATACAAGTACTCTAAAGAGCTTAAATTATCTCTGCAGAAAACATCCACAGTTGAAAGGTTTTAAAATATTTAATAATAAATAATAAAACACAATACAATACTTCTTACTACACAGTGCTAGTCAAGAGTTCAGAGATCATACAGAAATACTTAAAATAAATCAGTAGTACAGTTCTGACATCACAGAAAAACACTTAGTATAATATTTCTAGTTTCTAGCTATTTCTAAAAGAAAGCACACATCTAAGATAATTTACATATGAGCAAGACAGTGCTGTGAGTTGGATGATCAAGACAAAATGCTTAATGCCTTCTGATTCTCTCTGTTTAAATTGCTATTGCAGTCCTGATTCCCATTCCATCATTTTTTTATACTTTCCTGATGTTCCCAAGCTGACAGAAAATGCATTTACATTATTTTACATCTAGGCAGAAACCAGAGCAATAAAGGACATTCCACATGTAAATTCTGATCATTAACTTTAGCCTTATAAACATCAGACAGTCATGAAATGCTTGACTTAGCTTTCTTTACAGCAGTGGGCAATGTTGCTACATTGTTTTAAGTTCAACATTTCAAAGCATATTCTTTCATTTAAGAAACAACCTGTATTTCAACATTTCACAGTATTTTCTTTCAATTAAGAAACAAGTCTGGATGGAGCAATTTTTTTCTGGCTATTCGTGTGCTATTATGGTAGATGACATTCAAGTAGGAGGCAATAGTGAAGTCAAACATGATAGAAACCTCACAAAAGTTCCGGAAAGAGCTTGCGAAATTAGTTTTATGCCAAATCCTTAGAAGTATAAATTCAGGCTAAGAGAAATTTCTTATGTTGGTCATTTGTTTACCAGTTCAGGTTTATGACCGGATCCTTCTAAGCAAACAGCAATTCTTGAGATACCAGCCCTATACAATGTCCAAGCCATACAACATTTTCTTGTTATGGTCAACTATCTAGGCAAGTTCATTCCAGATTTCAGTCAACTTTCAGCACTGATAACAGAGCTGACATGCAAAGATATTACCTGGTCCTGGTCTGAAGAACACCAAATAGTATTTGATGTCCTGAAACAAAATTGGCAGTCCACCCACTCTACACTACTATGATGTTCACAAACCAGTTACTCTTTCCTGTGATGCTTCTGAGTTTGGTCTAGGTGCAGTCATTCTTCAACAGCGTAGACCAGTATTCTATCCATTGAGAACTCTAACCCAAACCAAGATGCGGTATGCCCAGATTGAGAAAGAGCTCTTGGCAATTGTGTTTGCATGTTTGAAGTTCCATTATTATATTTATGGCCGACCTATCCAGATCAAAACTGTCCACCAACCTCTAGTCATTATTTTGAGAAAGCCTATGCACACAGCTCCTGCGAGATTGTAATGTATGATTCTCAAATTGCAAAAGTAAAGCTTCAATCTGGTTTATACAAAATGCAAACTTTTTTATATTGCTGATACTTTATCCCAGTTACCCAGGAAAACAATAGAACAACATGAGAGTGAGAATCCTAATTTTGAAGTCATGGAAGTGAAAAAACTTTTTTCCACATATCTTGATAAGCTCAGAATTTACACAGGTTTGGATCCAATTCTCCAGAAGCTCAATCTCTTTATCACTTGAGGATGGCCTTCAAAATAATCCTGTTTACTAGGAGATGTGCATCAGTATTTTTCTTACAGAGATGAGATTTTTGCAGACAATGGTATCATTATGAAAGGTCCAAAAGTAGTACATTAAGATCTGTATCATAGCCACCAGGAACTGATTTTACCAAAAGAAGGGTGAGAGGACTAGTTTTTTGCCAATCTATGTCAAAAGATATCGGGAAAGTACTTTCATTTTGTTCTGTATGCAATAGTACAAAACAGCATCAACACAAAGAACTACTTCATTTACGCCAGATTCCTGAACTACCTTGGTCAACAATAGCTGCAGACATCTTTGATTGGAATGGTCAACATTACTTGGTGTTAGTAGACTCTTATTCAAATTGATTCAAGATTGACCTATTACCTAACCTAACTTCCAATACTGTCATTAGTAAGTTGAAGAGACATTTTTCTCCCCATGGTAGTCCGCAGAGTCATTTTTGACAATAGTGCACAGTTTACAAGTCAGCAGTTCAAACAATTTGCTGAAATGTGGGACTCTGCTCATATTATGAGTAGTCCTGAGTACCCGCAGTCAAACTGCTTGGCTGAGGATGCAGTTTAAAGTGCAAAACAGCTGTCAGAGAAATCTAAACATGACAATACTGATGTTTTTTTCCTAAACTTGCTTAATCTCAGAAACATTCCTCATGATGATCATCTTGGTTCACCTGCCCAGAGACTTATGTGGAGACAAACCAGAACCACATTACTAGTCAGCTGCAATTTATTGGTTCCATGTGCTAAAAACAACAAAGGAGTAAAAACCCAACTGTTGAAAAACCATTTGTCTCAGAAACCCTACTGTGATAAGACCAGCAAACCACTCAGTCCATTAAAAGAAAGAGTGATAGTGATGATGCAGACAACAAAAGCTTTTGATAGCATTGGATTTGTGAAAAGTTTGTGACAAGAGCCAAGATCGTACATTGTGGAATCACAAGAAATGGAATTTAGGTGGAATCAGAAACATTTATTGATGGTGTCCGAGTCTGTGTTATAGCATCTTGCCTGTAATAAAGAGTCTAATTCTCAGAGTGACTTGTCCAATGTTCCTGTTACAGAGGACATTCAGTCAGCAATCCCTATTTCTGAGAATATTTCTGAAAGTCTTTAAGTAGAACATTTCCCATTGACTTTCCCTGTTTCTAAACCCAGTCCTAACTATTACATTATGAGATGAGGTCACATTTCTAGACCTAGTTCCAGATACATGGCAACCTGGACATGGCTGTTGTTTTGTTTGTTATTGTCTTTGTAATGGATGCCTATTCAAATGTCATTGTCAAAGTGAGATAGCTCAGTAAAGATGGAGGATGTAGATAAGAGTATGTGATATGCCTTTAAGAAGCATTCCAGTCAGTGGGCACGTGCATATAAGCACTGACCACATGCAAGCAAGAGTGCCATTTTCAGTGAGCAGCCAGAGTGATAGCATGTATATGTGTAGTAGTGAGCCAGTTAGTTCGTTTAAGTTTAATGTTCCTGCCATTCACCTGATGAGTTTGTATGAATAAACCATTTAAATGAACACCCAAGCCTCTTGCCCTTGTTCAGGTACACAAGATGAGTGACACTGTCCACAACCAGATGTGGCAGGCCATGGGGTCATATTCCTGGGCATCCCTGTGAAGGGAGCACATCCAGCAGACATTGGTCCCATTTGGGAAGTAGCAGCGTATCTGACCATGGTTGTGGACATGCCAGTGTTACTCCTGACAGAGCCAGTTCTCATGATCTAGGACAACAACGATGAACTGCTATCCCTACCATGCATGGCTCACACCTGTCTGACATACCAAGAATGAGAGCCAGCACAGAGCTTCGCTCTCCCCATGCAGACTCTCACACACACCAGTTTTACCTGGAAGATCCCTACAGACACACACACACACAACAGTTACAGGGTTCAACCATGTAGCTCCAAACGCATTTTGTCTCACTGGCTATTTGCTGGTTTATCCAGATGTTTGCTGGCTTCTGTTTGTTACTCACACCAACCTTTGGTGTCAGCCTAGGCCTCCTGCCCCCCCACACAACACCAGTTGCAAGTGATGATAACTGTGCCATATCCCTGTTTTCTTTCTTTTGCATTAAGGGATGCCAGATGCTCGGGGTGCATATGTGACTTAAAGTGCTTACTATATCTGCATTTGGCATGTTAAACTGATAATTATACCTTTGACAATATATTGGCCTTAGAAATTTACACGATTGATAGCACTAAAATTTCCCAACTTTATTGTGAATGATCTTGTGAGGGTTGTAAAGTCAGAAACTGCAATGTGTATCACTACTTTCTAACTTCTCTCTTTAATGAATTTCCATTACAAATGTATTGTGTTGAAATGGGACATACAGGGACCATCACTACTTTCCAGGGGTATAACTGTGTGAACCTTTGATGCCTGAGACCTCCTACAGAACAATAAACACATATAAGTCACACAAATCTCTGCTGTCACATTTTAAGATAATTTCAGTACCAATTTCCCACCTTTTACTTGCTTACAGTACCAATTAGTGTGATACAAGGATATGCCACTCATTCATATTATTACACCTTGGCATTGGTGGTGGGATGTGTGCCACTTCCCATTGCTGATCCTTCTGAAGCTGTTTCCTGAGGATGATGTTGTGTCGCATGACATATACTGTGAATATTTCTGTACATGTCCAAGGATTGTACTGCAGGGCACACCCAGATATATGTAGGCACCAAAACCATGACTCTAGCAGCCCAGACACATGCTCTATGATATTTCTGGTTTGAGTGCGTGCCTCATAATGGTATTTTTCCATGGGTGTGTGTGCATTTCTGATGGGTGTCATAAGCATTGGTTCCAGTACATAGCCTACAAACCTCAGTAGCTGATCTTGTGGAATATCCCCCTTAGTAAACATCTGGTACAGTTGGGATGTGTGCCAGATATGTAAGTTGTGGTAATTGCCAGGGTTGCCAGCACACACATTCAAGATGATTCCCGTGACATTACAAATGACTTGGCAGTTGATAGATTTGTAGCCCTTTTTGTTACTGTAGAGCCCACCTTTTTCCCCAGGTGGTGCCTTCATTTCTATATATGTACAATCTATGGCACTCAGTACTTCAAGGCAGTGTGCTATGTGATAGAACTCCTGCATATTTCTGGCCCTTTCCTCAGAACTATGAGTAAAATATATGCCATCACTGGCATGCGGGAGCATAGCATTCTGGAACTGATGAAGGATCCTGGATGCAGATGTCTGTGAGACCCTCAGAATGTCCCCTGTTGGTCTCTAAATTGTAGCTGTAGCTAATATTCTAAGGGCTGTGAATACCTTTGCCTCCACTGGGATTGGTTCCCCTCAGTTGGCTCTGGTCTGAGTTGAGGATGCCAGAGACTGCAGAGTTCCTGTAGTGTGTCCCTGTTCACCCTGTAGTACTCTACAATTTCCACATCATGTAGACTGTGAAAGTCAAACGGGGCCTGAAAGCTCTTCTCCTTCTCAGCCAGGGCCTATTACCAGCAGCAATAGCATTGGCTTCAGCCTGTAGCACATACAAATGAATTAAAGCAGCATCAGCCAATAACATTCTGTCCGTGTAGACTCCTTTTTATGGATGTATTCCAAAAGTTTTAGAATTTACATGGAAAACTAATGCAGAGCCTATACAGATGCTTTATAGCTTGCTGATTAGCAGCACCATGTTAGATTGGTTAATTAGTATGTAATTCAACTGCTTATGCATACAACAGTGTTTACTAGTTTGCATGGGGGGGGGGGGTGCAGGCCTCTAGATGACACTTACTGAATCTAAAACGTTTTGTGCCCATGTGCACCACACCGTGCATGAAGTGAAAAACAACCCTGCAGGCTTTATTGAATTTGAGGGACTGTTGAAGTAATGTATTCTTTTTGTAAATAAATGGGACTGTTCTCAGTTTTCTTGTCTTTTTTTCTTTCTTACTTCTTCATTGATATTTGCAGATTTTTTTAACCTTTTCCAGTTTTCTAATTTCATCAGATGTGCAGAGATATACTAGCATGGCTAGTAAAATGGGAAATAAGATGGAATTTCAAACTGCAAATAAAAAACTTCTCTTCAGTTTGACCACCAGATTTAAAAAGCATAACATTTCTGAAAAGGACGAAAGAAAACATCTCAATTAAATGAAGGAAGTATTACAGCCATTACAGGTAGCTATGGAGAAAATTTCTGCACATCAGTTCAGCAGTATTAATGCTACTTTGGCTGAAGTAGTTACTAGGATTGTTTAATCTGAGACAAGGATTTCAGCCAGTAAAGACAACATTTTTAATGCTATATGCAACACTGACCTGCATTCCAAACAAACTTCCTCTGTTTTAAAAAATAAATAAATATACATACATATGCACATATATATATATATATATATATATATATATATATATATATATATTTATGGGTCACCTTCAGATGCCCGACAACGCGTTTCGCCGACACGGAATCCGACGGGACGAAAAGACCGACAACGCAGATGACCGACAAGGTGAGAACCCGACGGACTCGGTAAGTGTGCGATAGAGTGAGGGATTTAGTGTTAGGGAGCGGACAGGTAAGTGTGCGATAGTGAGGGACTGTGGGTTTAGGGGTGGGTTAAGTGAGTTAGGGTTAGGGTGCAGGTAGGGTGTGTGTGCGATAATGAGGGACTGTGGGTTTAGGGGTGGGTTAAGTGAGTTAGGGTTAGGGTGCAGGTAGGGTGAGTGTGCGGTAGTGTCGGACCTTGGGGTTAGGGGTGGGTAAGTGAGTTAGGGTTAGGGTGCAGGTAGGGTGAGTGTGCGGTAGTGTCGGACCTTGGGGTTAGGGGTGGGTAAGTGAGTTAGGGTTAGGGTGCAGGTAGGGTAAGTGTGCGGTAGTGTCGGACCTTAGGGTTAGGGTTTGGGTTAGGGATATATATATGTATATATATATATATATATATATATATATATATATATATATATATATATATATAGTTTTACATGCACACACACACACACACACACACACACATATATATATCTATATATATATATATAAATATATATATACATATATATATATATATGGTTCTACCTGACTTCGCCGACAGCTGAGAAGAGACGATCGAACTGGAGCTCCAGAAGATCGAAGAAAGAAAGAAAGACGACGGCGCGGGTTGCAGAACAACATCAACACAGAGCAGAGACCACAACACCACACACATGACAACACCAACGGGGAAGGGGGTGGCTGGAAAGGCTGTGAGTATGTGAGGTAGTGACGGGTAAGGGTGTGTGTGAGCAGGTAAGTGGGAGATTGGGGGTCTGTGGGGGTTAGGGTTAGGGGGTTAGGAGGTGGGGTAGGTAGGTTGGGTTAGGGAGGGGGCGGTAGGGGGTGGGTTAGTAGGGGTTAGGGTTAGGGGGTAGGGGTGGGGGTTAGGGTTTAGGGTTGTAGGAGGGTGGGTTAGCGAGTAGTGGTTAAGTGGTTTAGGGAGCGCGGGTTAGGGGTTAGGTAGTTAGGGTAGGGGGCGGGGGTAAGTAAGTGTGAGGGTTAGGGTGTTGTGGGTTAGAGGTGAAGGTATAGGTGTGTGCTTGGGTAAGGTGTTTGTGTTGTGTGTGTGGGTGTGTGTTGGTTGTGTATGTTTTGTGTGTTGCTTTTGTTGTGTGTTTTTTTGTTTTGTTTGTGTGTTAGGTTTTGTTGTTGTCGTGGTTTTTCGGTTTTATCGGGGTCGTGTATGTGTGGTTGGTGATGGTGTTTTGTGTATGTCAGGTAGAACCATTTATATATATATGTATATATATAGATATATCGACAGGCCTACTAGAAAGATGCAGACATAACGCAACATCTCAAGCAAAGTTGGCAGTGCCACGATTGCTCCCCAGGCTAGTGAAAGTGGATAAGGTACACATACTAAACCTAGAGTACTTGATTAAGATTGAAAACTATTCTCACAAACAATGGCTAATTTAATGTACCTGTGTACTATGTATGTATTCTACCTATGTTCCAAATTTCAGCTGTACACCACAAATCTATTTAATATCTTTATTTATAAATATTCTTTTGCTTGTTCTCTACACTGTAACTGTTGATGTGCTGCATGCAACTATAAAAACATGTCTTTTGTAATTTGTGTGTATACTGATCATGCCTAAATGTATCTGTAATTTTTCTATGTGGAGATTTTCTCTCCGGGCCTCTGCTGAAAAAGGGCCTTTTCGGCTCAGCCAGACACCCCCAGTTAACAAATGTAAAATAAAAAATAAAATAAAATAAATAATAATTTTGTCTGTAGTGGGTTGTGAGTGGAAGCAGAAGAAAATCCCACTTCTGGATTATTGCATCTTTTTCTTAACTAGAATTATAATTTAAACTAGATTTGATGATATACTGTTAGTGTAATAAACATTTATTTTTTTTTAACCAGAATCTAATTTTTTTAGTAAAATGATTAACTTTTACTCTACCTGGACTTTTACTCTGATATTCATTTGACAAATTTCGCCCAGTATGACATATACGTTCTGCCTCTGAACTGCACTTTCATTTATCTAGCCTGTTTTTAAAATTTTGCTTTTTCTAATAAGCCCTGATTTATACACACTGTCTATTTGTTCTCTGCTTAATGTATCTCTTTTGATTTAATAGACATACCTTGAGTTTCATAAAAGTCTACCATAAGCGGTAAGTCCTAGATTGTCTATTTTCCCATTGGCAGTAACCCTATTGATTCAACATCGCTCCACAGTGCTTCTCCTCAGCCAAGTACATGTTAATGACACACTCAAGGGGAGTGTTCTATGCCAATCAGCCATGTACTCTCCATGGAAGGCAGGATACCAAGGCACACAGGGGCACATGCCCCAAATGTGAAACAAAGTGTCTTAGTAAATAGTAAATATTTGGAAAAAAAAAGGATTCCCTGTAATTGTGGATGTGATATTTGCTTTACCTTTCTCTTGGGTCTGTTTCATTTTCTCATTTTGCTCAAATACTAACCTAATAAGGGAAGAGAAGGGCAGTGACTGAAAATGTAGTCTTTTTTGACATTTTCAGAGTGTGTGTTTGTGTGTGTGTGTGTGTGTGTGTGTGTGTGTGTGTGTGTGTGTGTGTGTGTGCGTGTGTGTGTGTGTATATATATATATATATATATATATATATATATATATATATATATATATATACAATATGTGTATGTGTGTGTGTATGTGTGTGTACGTGTGTGTGCTGCCATGTTTTTTATATGCCCCTCTCAGAGTGCAAGCATGTATGTGTGTATGTGTGTGAGTGTTTCAGAGAGACAGACAGACAGAGAGAGAGAGAGAGAGAGACAAAGATAACAGACATTTTTATAGCTTGCTTTTTCCAAGAGCAGACCCATGGATTGTTTCCCCTTTCTGAAACCATGACCCGTGGATTAATTACTCAAAAGATTACCATCTGTCAATATTGCTATCCATGCAGTTATTTTACAGGTGAATCACTAAAGATTATAAACAACCATTATTACCAGTCATTAGAGTTTCATAGCACTGATAATGCATGACAAACCATGGATTGTTTCCTGTTCCAGAAAGCAAGAGCTATGGACCGATTACTATTTCAAATGATTGCTGTCAATGAATAATACCAGCCAGACCTTAATTTTCCAGGTAACTCACCAAGGATTATGAAAAATCCATAATAACAGTCATTAGAGTTTCATAGTGCTTAAAATGTATACAAGAACCCATGGATTTTTTTTCTGTGTCAAGCCAAGACCCATGGATTGATTACCATTTTAAAGTACTGTTGTCGGTCAATAATGGCAGCCATCTTGTCATTTTTCAGGCAGATGAGCAAAGATTACTGTCAGTCAGTGATGCCAGTCGTTGGTTTCATCATGCTTAAAATGCACATGACAACCCAGTAGAATTGTCTGAAAAAATGACTTGCTTAAAGTCACACAGGAGAAAAATGGAGGTAGGAACACTGAAACTCTGTACCATTAACAACAGGGAACAACTCACTCCTAGTTTAAAGCTGCTTGCTGTGCCCATGGTACAGGATTCGATTCCTCCTATCTGTGTTTTCCCACAGTACGACTCTGAACAAGGCACTCGATCAGGCTGTGCTCCTAGACAACCGCTGCTAAAGTACAATATGTCCTACCCAGTCAATAAATAAGTAAAAGGAAGTAAGAAAAACTTTTCTGGTAAATGACTGAGGATTGCAGTCAGTCAGTAATGTCATTCATTAAAGTTTCATAGTTCTTAACTGTTCAAAAAATGCACATGGGTGCAAAAAACAAAAGTTATGCGCATACCATAATGCTAGAGCTACATTGTCTGCTTCTTCTTCTTCGGTGTGTAACAACATATGAGTATATTGAATCTGTACAGATCTGAAGCCGGCATTTAAATTTTCAGTTCCAAGGCTCAAGCTTCAAACATCTCCATTAATGCACCACTGTCTTTACAGCCCACAAATTGACTTTGCCCTGAAGTACAAGACTGTCAATCCTGAAATATGAAATACTACTACTAAACAGAACACCATAGCCACAAAAAGCAATCTAAAAGTACTGCAAACAAGCAAGGATTCAGGAAGATGCAATGCAGTCTAGTTGGAGAAATAAAACACTGACAATCTGGTTGGCAGGTTGCATGTGGGAATGCTGAGATGGATGAAAAAAGACAAAATGGATCCAGTATTATGGTACGTGCATAAGTTTTATATCCAGTGTTTTTGTTTTCATCCAAAACAACAGATGAGACAAAGTACCCAGCTAAGATAATCTCGGAAGTCTCTATGGAAAGATATTTCTGGCAGAATCAAATACACTTTGGATCTGGATTGCTGTTATGATGAGAGACAAATGTATGAATTGTAGACCATGTAGCCACTGCCAAACAGCATCAATAGGAACACTAATAAAGAAGGCTGTAGAAGCAGTGACTGCTCTTGTAGAATGTAGTTTTAACTTAGAAGACAGTGACAAACCTTTAGCTATGTAAATGAAAGTAATGCAATTGAATAACCAC